>NC_056741.1:664548862-664601362 GCF_019279795.1 Protopterus annectens | reverse complement strand
GCCGATTAAATTGTAACTGTTATTCTAAGCCTTTGCATTATGCACTTGGGCTTTAGACCAGTTGTTTCACATTAGGAAGGTTTGTGGTCTGCACTGTTGTGTTGTGGCAGGACAGGAAGCTTACATCCTTCTGAGTTGGGAGTTGCTGATTGAAGGCTTAGTGTCTGTTCTAAAGTGTATTAGTTCTGGTTTAAGCACTTGGGCTTTGGGCCAGTTTTTTTACATTAAGAATGTGTGGTCTGCACTCTTGTGGGAGGCTTGATTCTGCCCTTCTGAGCTGGGAATTTCTGGTCACAGGCTTATTGTGCCTGCTTATTTAAACTGTTTCTTTCTGAAATTGGTGCACCTTGTTGCTGCAGCATAGACCAGATTAAGGCCTGCTGAATCTAGCTTTGTTTGTATAACTTGAGCACTGACCCAGGCCATCTTTTTTTGGAGAAGGTTCCCCTGCACCCTAGCAGCAGAACTGTGCAGTTAGAACTTGCCTGATTGAAGACTGCTTGAGCAGGGCTCAGTTTTGAGCTTTTTTTCTGGTTAATTGGGTAACTTGTTTAAATCAGTTGTTTGTTTTCTATTGTTTTATATATATATATATATATATATATATATATATATATATATATATATATATATAATTGCATTCTATTCATCTGCTTTTACTGTATTTGTGTTTCTTCCTACTTTATTACTAGTGGCATTGACTACAACTCTGATCTGAGATATATAAAAATAAGTATACTTTTCTGTGTATTGAAAGAGTTTTTTTTTTATTCTATCTGCTTTATTTTCTGAAAAAAAAAAAATATATATATATATATACTTGTTTCCCCCCTTTCTAAGCCAGTATAGTCCAGTTTTCAGGTTAAGTGCTGAAGTCAGGGCTGTGTTACAAATCTCTGTGTTTGCCCATACCTTACTTGGACAGAAGGAAGTTTCTCTGTTCATCTGTGAGAGAGGGAAGCTTTGAGCACCCTATCTGTCCCTGGAGGAGTGGTTTCAGCCCAGAAATTAGTAGTTTATTGGCCATTTTGGGATAATTTCTATCTCTTTCATTTCCCTGCTATAAATACCACATTTGCCCGGTTTTGCATGACAGGCAGCACTGGTTAGCTAGTGTATAACTATTCCCGGCTCCACAAAGTCTCGTCTTCAAATTTTCCCTTGGAACTAGACAAACTTTCAACTTAAGCACTCAAGCCATTCATTTTTCAGCCCAGCAATTGCTCAAAACTCATAACAAGCACTTATAAACCCTAGCACTAGACCCTCCTATACTGTACAGAAGGACAAGGCTCTCTATTCAATTTTACCAGCCATTCAGTAAAACAGTTCACTGTGCCTATCCAGGCATGTCCAAAGGGCAGCTTCAGGCATACTCTCCAGTCCAACTGGTGAATCTGGGCATTTTGCAGCAATGTTACAGCTGCCTCATGTACACAGACAACCCTCTCCTCCTACCACCAAACATTAATGCATGCAAGATATGCAATTACACAGCCAAACTGGAGGCTAAGCTCTCTCAACCCAAGGCTGGATCAGACAGTCAAGAGGAGAAGGGAAATACTTGCATCACACCACCAGTCTCACATAGACCCATTAAACCAGCACCGGCAAAAAATACACATAAATACATGAAAACATACTTGCAGGCTCTATATAAAAATCTGTAAAAGCAACAGAGACCTCCAAAGCAGACATCCAAGCAACCTCCACCCCCCAACACAAATTATAAAACACATACTTCACAAAACCAGTGTGCCATGAAATCACAGCCCTTAAGGCAAAATAACATACCCAACATACTAGTAATAGGTGACTCTATAGTCAGGCACACTGACGTCCCACTCACTAGGCTGAATAAGGAGAAGGTTACTGTTAGCTGCCTGTCAGGTGCCAAGATCTGCCACATAACACAAGCACTCAGGTCACTCCAGAACAAGTACAAATATGACTCTGTCATTGTCCATGTTGGTGTGAATGACCTGAGCCGTACTTCCCTGGACTACATGAAAAGAAACATGGAAGAGCTCTCTGATCTTGTAGCCCAGGCCAGTATGACCCTGACCCTGAGTAGCATCCTGCCCTCACCAAGAATGGTACCACAGTATAAAGATAAAATGATCAATTTCAACAATTGGCTAAGTTTCTGGTGTCATTCAAAGGGGATCCAGTGTCTGTCCACCAATGTTTAAACAATAAATATAAAATGCGCTCTAACTTAAGTCTAACAAGTGTGCTGTATTATACAAGGAATATAATTTAATAAAGTCAGGAAGGTGTATCAACGGACGAATGCATGTTGCTTTGTGTGAAAGGGACCTCTGATTTGAAAACAGGTAATCTTTATCCACCACTGGCCAGATGCATTTTCTTTGAATGTGGTGTGGGTTTCAATGCTGTTTCAATGAATGTGAGTTTGAAGGGCAGAGAAGTTTTAATGCTATATCTATTTTCATTATGAGACAGTATTGCTTTGTTTAGCAGATATCTATTAGTGTTTGCGCATTGTGCTATAAAATGTAAAAAATTAAAATCCAAATAATCATTCAAGTAAAGCAGTATGCACACATTAGTGTTTATGGTAAATGGGGAAAAATAGCCAAGTAATGGGACATTGGAAAGGCTGCAGGGGAACTCGGGTGCTATATTTTTTTCTGTTCTTCAGTTTGCGTTTGAAAGTTGGTATCCCACAATTCCATTGGAGTGGGTGGGGTTGTGTAATTATGCATGCAAATTTTATGTTAATCAGCATACAGATTTGTACCTATTTTTCATGGGCCTTGCCCAGCTTTTTGATGTTTCCAGGTGGAGAGGTATGGCCCTACGTCACAAGATGGGTTGCCAACTGGCTCACGGACAAAACCCACATGGTAAGAGTTGCGGGAGCTAGGTCTGACTCTAAACCGGTTACAAGTGGAGTTCCCCAGGGCTCAGTCCTAGGACCCCTCCTGTTCGGCATATACTTCTCAGAGGTACAGGCAAGCACAGGAGGACTATGGCTGACCAAGTTCACAGATGACTGCAAACTAGGGGCTATAATTGACTCTCCAGCTGACACAGGCATCCTCCAAAAGGTTCTCACTGAGACGGACACCTGGTTCAAAATCATGGCCTCAAGCTAAATGCCAAAAAGTGCATAGTCATCCCCTTTGGAAAAAACAAAGTACCCACAAACTACCACATAGGTGGTAGTCCCCTAAATACAGAAGACGTAATAAGGGATCTGGGGACCCAAGTAGATAGTAAACTCTCCTCTGATAATGACATTGCCAAAATGGTTAGAAAATCCTTCTACGTGGCACACCTTATCACAAAAGGGTTTGCATTCAGATCAAAAGAGGTCATTGTGCCCCTCTACTCATCGCTCATCAGACCCATCATAGAGTACAATGCCCCATTTGGGATGTATCTTACACGACACCTGCAACAGCTGGAAAGACCACAGAAGTACATTACCAAGAGGATCACTGGCCTCAAACTGATGCCCTATGCAGCTCGACTGAAGAAACTCCAGCTGTACTCGGTTGCATACCGCTTACTCAGAGGTGATCTCTGCCTGACATACAAGGCCATGTCCAACCCAGAACTGATGGACATGCTCCACCTAAAGAAAAGCTTACCCCCTCGAGCCACATGCTCTAAGGATCTAAACCTCACCACAACAATAAATAGGATGTGCTGGATAGATTCCTGTTCCAGAGACTTCCCATGCTTTGGAACAAGATCCCAATCTACATTAGGCAGAGCTCCTCGCTAACACTCTTCAAGAGAAACCTTGACGAGTGGATGGGAAACAGAAAGTTTACCCCGGGGATCACTTCAGTGGCTCTGCTGGACAGAGGCACAGGGAACTAATCTAAGGGGGTGGCGAAAGTCAACAGATTCTGGCTAGGCTTATAAATGCCTTAAGGCAGATAGCCTAGTACCTATCTATGAACCTATGAACCTATGAACTTGAACTAAGTTCTGTGTTCTTGCTAGCTATAGAATATCCTGTTCATGGAACATTGCAAGGCTGACAAATAGTGTTATTTCATTCCCTTATAGTTCACACTGAGGAACATTTTAGAGTGTATGATGAAGACAGTTTTTCTAAAATATTTCATAAATTATAGGTAAATGTTCACTTTGTTACCAAAAACAAAACTAACAATGAGGGGAGCGTGTAAATAATTACATGTCATGTGCGTTATATTTTTTCAAGTTCCATCTTGCACTGCCTTTTAGGTAAATTAAGTAAATGTAATTTGCACTAAAAAAAGAAAGGAAAGAAACAAGGAAATTGCTACTACCATATGCACCTGATACTTTCTTCTATGTTATAAGAAAAAAAAGCATATCTGTGAGTTGTCCCTGATTTTGACTCTTATTATTTTTTTTTGTCATGTCCATCTGAAAATGTTTGACTTTTTGGTAAACCTATGAGGACTGTAGTCACTCATTATAGCTTAATGTTTCTTATTCTTCTGGAAATGCTTGCTGATGCAAAACTTGTTGACCTAATAAAGTTTTAAAAGAATAAGAGTAACATTTAAAAATGTCCCTGATTTGGGGTCTTTGTCCCCTTTATTTTTGGCATTTGCCCTTGATTCATGAGTAAAATAGTTGAGAGTTATGCAGAAAAGCTGCAATGAAGTTATCTTTCTTTAACAACTGAGAGGTCTGGTCATAGGTTCAATTAGAAATGAAAGCTGTATGGTACTCTACTAATAGCTGCAAATATGTAATAAATTAAAAAAAGTCTGTCTGAAAATTCAGAGGTTCACTTTCTTAAAAATACAAAATGCAAAACCACTGAAAGCGAGATCAGTGTCAAAATTTCAATATCACAGTAATGAGTCAATTTGAGTTGGAATTGGCATATGCAATAATATGCATCTACATAAATAATATAATAGTCAATGCAGCTGACAAGATGCATCGTGACTAGCAAATAGCTCTATCTTAAAAAAGTTAAGAACGGTATCTTAAGAAAGCTGTTTGTTCAGTATTAATATTATTAACTCATTCAAAACAGGAACATGTCACTTCAAAGAAAATAGTTTTAGTGAACACAAAAAGAATGAATACTGTTTGCTAAAACTATTTTAGCAGACAGTGGAATTTGCCTTTTCCTTCACTGTTGTGTGACCTCAGAGTTGGTATACATAAGTCCAGGGAATATCCCCCCATATTGAGAGTACAGGCCAGGCGTGCCCCCTGCAAAATAAAATCGATGGAATGTTCAATGAAGGTAGGTTAGGTTAAGAGGTTTTGATTAGTTTCCATTCGCTGAAATTACCTTTGGTGATTTTACATGAATCCACTCAAAACAGAGGCTTTCATACTTTTTTCCTTTAGAAGTCATTCCCAACTGAGGGTATGTTGAAAAATACCATAAGATACATCTGTAAAATATAAAGCATTACAGTGCCACAGTTACAAAACAACATAAGTTTAGTGAACTGAATATGATCTTTGATTTGCCCAGTGAATATTTTACTTATTAAACTTAAGTAGAAGAGATATTTGGAACTGGTGAACACACACACTGAAA
The DNA here is from genome assembly GCF_019279795.1 of Protopterus annectens. Lineage (NCBI taxonomy): Eukaryota > Metazoa > Chordata > Ceratodontiformes > Protopteridae > Protopterus > Protopterus annectens. The sequence goes on along the minus strand of NC_056741.1, from coordinate 664,595,826 downwards.
AGTAATAACATAAAGCTTCTCTACCCAGTCTTCACAACCTATTGATTCTGTGAACTACTGTGACTTTGTAATAAATATAAATGTGGAAATTACAAGTGGTCAAGTGTAATTACAGAGAACTGCATTATATCACTATGACCATGCAAAAAAAAAAAAAAAAAAACACATGATTTAACTCACAGCAACTGAAAAACAAAACCAAACACTTTCAAAACAGACCACAAAGTCACAGACACATACACTATCAGCATAGTGGTACTGTTAAGGAAAAGATAACTTAGTACCAAATTTGTAGGTCTAAGGTTGTAGTTAGGGCAGAAGTAGAGATAATATTAGAGTGCTTCCACTATTTGAAGACCCTCCCCCAGCTTATATACACCAACCTCATGGCCATACTAACTCAAAGAAGGGGAAATTCCCCCAAAAGGAACTCACTTCTGGCAGAACTTGCTGGCAGTGATTTCCAATAAAAAGCTTAAACCATATCAATGAAACAATATACTTGATTAATTTAAACGAAAGAAACAGCATGGTAAGATTCTCCATCCATGATAAAACTCAGAATAATCAAGGGAATTCATCACAACAACCCCTCCTCCTTTATATGGTTTCATGATGCATAATTGCCTAATAGAACTAATGTCCTTGAGAGCCTGATATTCCAAACTGTAGGGATTGTAAAATTTGTGAATGGGTTGGTCTTGTGAAAGCTTCCTAATATTGTTAATGCGTAATATTTAAAAAACAGTAACTAACAGTGAATCTGAGGGTTTCACATTAAATATCTATGAAAATTATCCAAGGAGGTTGTGAGTTAAATCAACTAGTAAATCAACATTTAATTTATGTAAAAGTATTGCAAATTCAATAATAGAGTCAGGGTAATTATAATGTTGACACTAAATGAAAGCATGACCTGTTTTAAACAAGTGAATGCATATCAGTTGCTTGAATGTCAATGAAATTATAAGTTTGAAAATCAGAATGCAAAGTCCAGTCAGTCTGGTAGTCAGGGTATACTGGTTGTGCAACTAACTTGCTGTTTTTCTGATTCCCTTGTCAGTTAGGACCATGTACTGAAGATTCTGTTTGATGGCTATGAAGCCATTAACTGGATGTTCTCAAGGGCTGCTGCTCTAAAACACCAGAAATGGGGAGTCAGAATCATTGTCGTGGTCATTATTTACACCTTGAACATTATGTGAATCAGAGTTGTTAACACCACCAAGCCTATAAACATTGTTGGCTGCATAATCTTTCTCATTCATTTGCATCCAAAATGACTTTAGCCCTAAAGAATGCATGTTCATAAATGTTCTGATGGCATTATGTCTAATTCACCTTTATACAAATAACTTATTTATTTTTTCAACCATTCAGTACTGAATACTTTGGTATTTTAGTCAAACAGAATAATATTTTGCTTGAGAACCTTATCAAGGAAGTTTCTGATTTAGATACTTCCATCAAGAATGATTCTTGTGCTCAACATACAAAGCATCTTATAGTGTATTTTATCAGTAATATTAAGAAATGTGTTGAAACAGTGATTCTGATGCAGTGACTGAGGAACAGAATTATTCTCAAATCTCTTCATTTCCAGTAGCAGCTGTCACACAAGCAGCTGAGAGGATCTCTTAGTGCAGTGATAGTTTTCACATCTCAGAAATAGTGCTGGGGGCCAGGACTTTTTAATTGCAGGTATATAACTCTTTAGTATAATGTAAAACGAGCTGTGAGAGAAACAAAAACAAATCATTACAGTAAAAAAGAAACAATCCAGTTACAGAAGGTATACAGGATGGGTCCCTATTACATGACCAAAACCTTAGGTTATTGAACACCTAAAGGTTGATCACTAAATGTCGAAGTCTGAAAATTGCGAATGTTCTTCCACACAGGGGAAATTAGTCATTTGGCCGTTATGCGGATTTTGTTCTTTCTACACTGTAGACCAGTCTCGGAGTTGGTATATTTAGTGGGGGTGGTGGGGGGTGGTGAAGCCCCTCCACTTAATTTATGTTTAAAACTTTTTTTTTTTATTTAGCCAACTGCATTGTTTCTCTATATGGAAACGGCTGTTTTCGATGATAAGGGTTCGATATTTCATGATCTACCTTAAGGTGTTCAATAATTTAAGGTTCTGATCACATAATATAGACCCTACAAAATGACAGTGACTGACACTATTCCCATTACATGTCAATGACATGGGAATACACCACTACTTCCTTATGTTTAGTGTGACTCATATAAAACGACTTGAAATTATGTATCTATTTTTGTTTACTGGAAATGTCTAACTGGGTATAAGCCCATTTTCAGTAGAGGCCTGGGAAGAAAAGCTCCAAAGCATTATAAAACATTTTAAGAATAATAACTATACAGTCATTAAAAATAATACAAAAACAAATACAGTTATATAATTATGCCAAAGTAGACATAATATGAAAACATCAGTTAAGAGTAGGTACACATTATATGAAAATGATTTAACAGAGACAGTTTAGCCTGTTTAAGGAGAAATTGAAGGTAAATTAGTATAAAAGCGAGTGTATGGTATATTATGGTATATTTAGAGAGAAAGCCAGGAAGGTAAATTGAGAGAAGTAAGAACTGAGTGAAGAAAAGAAAATAAGGATATGTAAGGTATAAAAAGGTACTTGTCCACATTTAGGGATATAGTTTATCCTGGTGTTGAGCAAGAATAGAGCCAGCTTTTGGCTAGGAAGTCATTCAGAATTCTTTTGAAGGATGGGAAAGTGTATTGACCTGATGGCTGGAGATAAGGTGTTCCAGGCCTTATCAACATGTTATGAATAAAGGTAATGCCCAACAAATTTGATAGGTTTGTGGATAAAAAGGGAGTTTTTGGTCACTGTATTGCAATGACTGACTAGGAACATAGTTGTGTTGAATGTTATTTAGTGCCAGACAAGCAGATGGATTCTGGATAATTTTATATGCGGTAAGAAGTTGTGTATGTTAGTTGATGGGGTAACTCTAACCAATTTAGTTTTTTTAGTGCTAGACAGTGGTGGGTTCTGAAAGGGGCATTTGCAGCAAATTTAGAAACTTTGTTATAGCATTGCTCAAGTTTATTTTTTGTGATGCCTGAAGGTTAGTGAGTATATGAGTACCATAAAGAAGTGTGTGGAGGAGATAAGGAGTGACAAGTGTAGCTTTAGTTGTGTGAGTGTGAGAAAGTTTTTGGCTCTATAAAGCATCCCTAGTTTTTTGTATATGCAGGTTTATTTGTTTACTTATTTATTTATTTATTTTATTTATTATTATTTTACATTTGTTTACCGGGAAAGTTCAACTGGATATATGTCCATTTTCAGTGGAGGCCCGGGGAGAAAAGCTCCAGAAAGCAGAGTATAAATACATTAGGAAAAATAGAAACATTTAGAGATAAGTATAGTATGCAGTTTTCAGTAGGGTGACAAACATGGATAAAACATAGTAGACAACATCAAAATTATGCGGCTTCAATTTCAGACAATAATACACAGAGTTATGGGCTAAGTCCCTTCAAGAATTCATACACGTAATAGAGTATAAGATTGAGATGCTTAGTGAGAGTTTGCAGGAACAGCAAACAGTCAGGGTTTAAGGAAGGACACTGCCAATGTTGTTGGAAGTGTAGTTTGAGGCTTTTTTTGAACTGGGTTAAGGAGGATTGGTGAGGAAGTTTGGCAGGTAGCATATTCCAAGTTTTGCCTACTGAGTTGGCAAATAGTGAGTTCCCAGCCACATTTATGCTTTTAGTTGTTTGCACCAGCAGTTTGTCAGAAGAGCGTAGTGTCCTCAAGTTGCTGTATGGTTTGATGATCTTATTTAGTGCTGGTGTTTTTTTCGGGTTGATATAGTATTTTTGTGGGTTATTATAAGTTGGTTGTATTGGAGAAGACTGGGCCACTCTAGCCATCCTAGTTGAGTTAGGCTGATACAATGGTGGGTCCTAGAGGTAGCACCTGTAGCAAATCTAGCAATATGGTTGTAACAACTAGCAAGTTTGGTAAGGGTGGCTTTGTTCAGGTTAGGGAAGAGGGGGAGGCATAGAGGAGGGTAGATAGTAGGTGGGACCGAGCGATAGTGGTTCTTGCAAAAGGAGTGAGAAAGGGTTTGATCTTGTATAGGGAACCCAGTTTTTTGTTGACAGATTTGATGGCTTGATTGACATGGATATCATATTTTATGACGTTATCGACTGTGACACCCAGGAGTTTTGTGTGAGTATCTGGGGATATGATTGTGCCATTGTTGGAACTTATAGTAAAGAATGGTGAGGAGGACTTGCAGGTGGGGAAAAGATGAGCAGTTTAGTTTTGTTGGGGTTTAATAGAAGCTGACAGTTTGTAAACCATTTTTCTACATCATTGAAAGTATTCTGGGTTAGGGTTATACGCTCAGTTGAGGAGGAAGCAGTACATATTAAAGTAGAGTCATCTGCATATTGGATGCAGGTGGCCTTGGGAGTGATGGTGGGTAGGTCATTGATAAAGACTGAGAAGAGTAGTGGTCCTAGTATGGAGCCTTGGGGTACTCCTAGAGTAATGGGTAGATGTGTGGATAGGATATTCTGCCATAAAACTGCTTGTTGTCTATCAGACAGGTAAGATTGGAACCATTTAATGGAGCTACTATTCAGTGACAGTTCCTTCAGGGTGCGGAGAAGCAGTTGGTGACTGACCATATCAAAGACCTTAGAAAGATCTAGGAAGAGAGCTGAGGTAAGTTTGTTATTGTTATGATTGGTGTTGATAGATTTAGAAAAGGATAAGAAGGCTGATGTGGTGCTGTGGTGTGGCCTAAAATCATGCTGAGTGTTGGCCAGTAGTTTATTTTGGGTGAGATAGTGCATTAATTGGTTGTGGATGCTGTTAGAGTGTATTTAACAGTGAGTAAAAGGTTGAAAGTAATTCTGTTACAAAGTATAAAATAAAGCTTGCTTAAATGTAGAAATAGAGTTTAGTAATATGTGATCAGCATCCATACTAAATGACTGTTTCTTGAAAAATAAGGAACTTGCTTAATGGACATGTTTTCTTACAGAATCATTAAAAATGTAAAAGCTGCCCTCTTATGTATGCATTACATTGTCAGCAAGAGCAAAAATGTAAAAAGAGGATGTATGTTTTCACATTTCCAGGAAAAAAGCTAATCTGGTTCCTTAAAGGCTGGACAACAGGAAAACAATCTGCATCATATGACATTGTTAAGTAAGAACGTTTGAAGTCAGATTTGCACAAGAACAGATGTTCTCATACAAAGATCAAAATAGAATACCAAAGAAAAATGTGACATTGTTAAGCAAGAAAGCTTAAAAATAATATTAAGTCAGCATCTGCAACAGGATGAGCAATTCTCCAAAATAGAATACCAAGATGAAATATATATGTGTGTGCGTGACTAGAAGTGTATATAAGATCTGTATTAATTCAGTTATGTTAGGGGTATTGGTAGGGACACATTTGTTCTGAGGTAAATGTTATACCTCTCACATCATCCATGTTTAAGAAGTAAAATAGAACAGTAACTAAAGCTGCAATTTTAGTCCATGTGGTTTGTTATAAAAAGTTATTTATTACTGCTCTGAGTTTGGTGCTGCAAAGTATATTCTCTCATCAGTGTATATTCTGCAAGCTTCTGTATGCAACAGACGGTGAATGCAGCTATAACCAGACTTTGATTTCAGCAAAATCCAGCCAGCAAGACCTAGTGTCTTAAGAAGACTTCAGATCCATCACAGTAAGCATCACAGTAGCATTACCATGCTTTAGCACCTTTAAAATTATTTTTTAGGTGCACTTTTCATAATTTTGGCCAGTGGTGATAGTATGGCTATTGGTCGGAAGTTTGAAAGGTCTAAAGAATTCCCTCCTTTATGAAGGGGGATGACATGGGAAACCTTCCAGAGAGAGGGGTTAATGGCTTCAGTCAAGGTGCAGGTGATTATGATCGAGACAGGGTATGCAATGGCATCTGCCCATTTTTGTAAATATTCTGGTGGGAGGAGATCAGCTGCCAGGGTAGTCTGCTTTAGTTTATTAATTAGAGATTGGCTGCTTGATGTAGATACAGGCTAGACGGCAAAAGGGAGTGGGGTAGTAGTTGTGGAGGAGTTTTGACAGGAGCTGGTGGGGGGTTGTTGGCTAGCTAGTGATTGGTTGGTTTTGATAAAAAAGTTGTTAATGATGTTAGCAGTTTCCTCTGGGGTTTTAAGGTCACAAGTTGAGGGGGTGGGGGTGAAGATTTGACCAGGGTGAAGCAGTTTGTTTATGCCGGCCCAAAAATTTTGAAGTTTGTTCTGGTGTTTTTGCTGAAGATGTTGATAGAAGTTTTTTTTGTCTAACAATGTGGCTTTCTTGGTATCATTCCTTAGTTGTCAGAATTTAATATGGTCAAGTGGGTCTTTGGAGGTGCACCAATTGTCCCATGCTTTCTTTCTTGCTATGATTTTGGTTTTGGTTACTTTAGAGAGCCAGGGGGCAGTCTTATTAGGTTGAATTTAAGATTATCATGCAATATCATCCCTGATAATTTACTATGAGAACTGTCTTTAGTGGTTGTAGTATCATGACAGAGGACTTTAAATTTAGAATGAGCAATTCAAACACATTCATTAGTTGTGCTCTCATTAGCATAATAATTGTGCTTAAAAGATAAACTCAAAGTGATATAAACCATGGTGGTTCAAATACTTAGGTTCATCATTCTACAGAAGTCATAGAGCTACATTATGACAATGAACTATACCTGTTGAAAGTAATCAGCACTTTGGAAAGCTAGATTTTGACTTAGCTAAAGTACACACTGCATGTTTCTTAGTACTACATATTTGTAGATTTAAATGAATGTTTTGGCAGAAATCCTTGCTGTATGAAAATATGCAGTGACTGTAAATGTTTAAATAAGGGAAAATAAGTCAGTGAAGCACAGAGAGGCTAAACACAATTGTTAGGAAGGTGAATCGGAGGCACACCCCAAAAGCAGTTGTGCAGCATAACTCTTAAAGGAGACAGCTCAGCACTGCCTTCTCCTGGATGGGCCCCACATAGACATGTGTGTAGCTTCATTCTAAGACACACATAAGTGTGTATGCCACCAACTTGTTTTTGTTACACTCACATAATACCACCACTGCTGCACCCCACATGATAATCTGCGCGTGAGTGACTGTCTGTTGAAAGTGACAACAGTGGATAAGACTCTGGATTGTACCTATGGAAGGGCATGTATTGTAATTGCAATTTAATTTAATTCACTACAAAAAGGAAGAATAATAAACAAATTATACTACATAAGGGGAAGAATGAATGTAAAACTAAGGCAGCCAAAATTACTATGGTAGGTGAGTGTAGAGCATACACACCCTCACAGACATGGCCATGATCCCTGTACCCCTTAATTGTTTTAATGATCTCTGTATTTGTGGATGAATGGGGGGGGATTTATCATGACAATGATCACGGATGTTAGTTAAAATTTCTTTACAGCCCTTCATTACCAGTTGTTACATGCAGTCTAAACAACTTAAAATAATGAAAATCTCAGACCCAGCTACAAATGCAGATGCTCACTGGATTTTAATTGGCACATACAAATTCAAATGCCAACTCAGCTGGATTCTGACAGGCCTGTCAGCTACATCATATGTAGATTGTGTGAGAGTGTGTGTGTGTGTGTGTGTGTGTGTGTGTGTGTGTGTGTGTGTGTGTGTGTGTGTGTGTGTGTGTGTGTCTGTGTGTGTGTGTGTGTGTATGTGTATGTGCACTCATGTGTGTGTATGTGTGTGTGCATGTGCACATGTACTATTCAGCCTGTAAGAAAGGAACAAGTTTAAACTTGATCTGCATATAAAGGTTTTAATGGTGACATAATCGGCATGTCTCTTTCCCTCTCTCTCGCATACACACACACACACACACACACACACACACACACACACACACACACACACATACATACATACACATATGCAGTTTGCTGTCCAAATTTCTCCAAAAACATGCTACAAGCCTTTGCAGGCAGACATATGCTATGACAGTTTATTAAGCAGAAGCCTGTTTTACAAGCTAACTTTGTGTTACTTGAAGCAAGTGATTGAGTAGACTATGCAGTACTGATTTTATTGCATCCCCGCTCTAACAGGCTAGAATGTTGGAAGTGCAATGTGGTTCAAGTTTACATCACAATTATTTGACTGGACCTATAGCAGCTGGTACTTTATCTTACTGATGCGAACAGAGTGGGTCTTCATGCTATCATGGTAGTCAGTGACAACTCAGGCAAAGGAAACTCTTTTTTCAGCTTGCTGTAGTCCAATATGATATTGCTTGTGGCTTTGGTTCATTAATGTCCCATACTGCACTAAGATGCACCTCCAAATGAAGTTTTATTATTTGAATTTTAAACTACTGTAAATATTTCCAGTGTGTCTGGAAGAACATTGGTACAAGTACACAGCTCATTGCATTAAGTGAATAAGCATTTATGTTTGGATGTTAAACTCGTGAGTAATATCCTGAAAGAAATATATTTTTAATAAAGGGTTCAGGCATTCAGAATATCTTATATCCAAGTTATAGCACAGCAAGTAAACTAAGACTCAGTGTAATGGAACTCATGCTACTTCCAAAGAAAAGTCATTTCATATGTTTCAACACAATAAGGGGTTGAATGTCTAGCAAAAACGATTTTCTTCTGTGTTTGAAATATCCAGATAGTGTATCATGTTAAACACGTGTAGCTGTTGACACTACTAAGATGCAACTGAGCAGCTGGTATTTGTAGTACTAGGGAATTCATAGCTTGAATCAATACCAAGTGATATTTTTTTTATTTTCTGGGCTCCGACTTCTTGTTGCTACTATTGTGCATGCAACCTAGGTGTGAGTGGCCAGGAGCTGTTAGTGCATGAGCACCCTGTAGTACCTGGTCAATGCTGTGCAACTGCCTTTTTTTATAATTTTATTTTTAGTTTTATTTCTGTGGCTTTGTGGTACCTGAACAGGATTTCTGAACCTTTTACCTCTGACTTTCCCTATTAATCATCTTTGCACTTCTGTTATTTTTGGTGGAATTGGTTGGTTCCTTTTGCTTCTGTTGCAAAAGCAGCACAACTGAGTGATTTTGTGAGCTGTGAGAATCCCTGTACAGATGGAAAGACAAAATGCATATTCACATCTTATATGAGTAGATTGTAATAGGCATGTGCAGTATATGCTTAACAGTATTCATAGTAAAGTAAGTCAGCCTGTGTTTTTGTTTGATTTTATAAATACATTATTATAACCACTATTTAAAGTAGTTTTACATCAGTAGAAATTATTGTCTAGTTCAAGCCTGTGTATTATTAGTACAACTTGTGTTTCTTAATGGTGACAGATGGAATCCAGAATATAAAACAAGAGCAGTGCATAGAAAATATGCTCATATATGGTTGAAAATTAACAATAAAATCATTGTTACTTACTGGTGTTAACTCGTAGAAATAATATATCCCTTATCCCTTATCATCTGGCTATGAGAGTTAAAGCATACTTGTAAATGATAACATGTATTGCGCTGTATTGTATTGTATTGCAGTGTATTGTATTGTATGACATCTTGTAGGATCTGTTAACTGGGGACCTCTTCTCACTGGGCCTCCACTGAAAATGGGGCCTGTCATGGCCAGTCAGACTTTCCCAGTAAACTAATGGTAATGGATAAATTAGTAAATATGACGGTAAAGGATTTTTCTGGTATTTTCACTGTAAAAAATGGACAATCAATGTATCTATCTGACAATTTGTCTTTTGCGGAATCCTGTGCACTGAACTTATATTGAGACTTCAGAGGCATATAATATATCATTGATTCAGCACTTAAAGGATGTCAGTGACAGTTTGCACAATCCTAGCTTTGCTTAGCTAATGCATTTCTTTCATCTTAAACTTTCTCCCCATATAGTCCAGCTAAACTGTGCTGCCCAAAGCCAAAAGCCAACAGGTAAACAATAGCTTCTATGTCAAAGACAGAATCTTTACTTTCCTAAAATAACTTCTCGTCCTACAACAAAGACAATGATTAGTTATTTTTTTCCTAGTTATTCTTTTATTTATAAATTTGAATAAGTTCAGCAATGCCACACTCAGGAATGGTATCCTTTTACCTCCTCTGGAGTGACATTCTAAACTCATTTGCTTATATTCTGGTTATAGATGTCACATAAGTTCCCTCAATATTTTCAAATAAATATTCTCTACACATGGCAGACATTAATTCTTGATATACTAGCTAGTTATGTCTGTGTCATTTGTCATTTTTCCAGATGAGTGCTAAAAATCCTGCAACTATGATTCCACTTGTTTAGATCACTGGAAGATTATACATCAGTTGAGACATTACTGCCAGATTAGTCTGGTTGGTAGTAGTATTTTCCAAGTACATAGGAAAGGTATGATGGTGGAAGAAAGGTATCGGTAGCCTTTCCTAGGGAAACGTGTGTGTGTAAAAGCAGTTTTAACTAAGACTGAGCTACTGTTGGTAAGACTGCACTAAAAGGCATTATAGTCACAAGGAGGTGAGTAAAATCTTGGAGAGTCATTGATTATAACTGTATTTCTGAGTTCTACAGTGTAAAACGTATTTGGATACAGCAGGTGCTCCTCATAACCTGAAGCAGTAGTGTGCATTTTCTGTAAGCTGTTAAGGCCACTCATCCTTTACACACCCTTATTTATGTGGTCAGTCATGTGAGTCATGTAATTATAGCCCCAGACCATCACATATAAATTGATGCCAGTGGTGCAGGATTTAAGACCTTTATCCCTGAATCTGCAACTTTTGGTGCATATCCATGCTCAAGTTATATATAAACATCAGAAACAAGTCCACCACTATTCCAATTAATGTGTCCTTGAAATAAAGACAAGCAAAAATATGAAAAAAACAGACGCATCCAAGGCTGAAGTAACTAGTATAAGAAACCTTTACTGTGCACAATCACAAGCACTTTCACTTATAGCTTCATCAGGTGTAAAAACAGCACAATAAAACCACACCCTTTAAATACAAACATGAAATCACCTGATCAACTCTTATTAATTACTACTATACATTTAAAGGTATATATTAAAAACATAATTATTTACTTAATTAAATAAAACACATATAAAAGACATACATAAAAAACATATATAGTCTTAAAGATCTTTATTATCGTATCACAAATCTGGATTTTAATTTTGGTTTGAGGGGAACACATTCATTAAGCCCACTACCTGCATCCCCCTCTCATTCTAACTATCCATTTTGTTTCCAATTCTTCAGTTCTTAAGCGTATATCCCCCTAATTTCATGTCCTCTACTACTCTACCAATAGCTAAGAACTTAAAGCCATTTGTTGAGTTAGTGTTAGTCACATGCTCAGCAAGGGCATTTACTTTATTCAATTTAGAAATATTATAAATGTGCTCTCTGATGCGTTCTTTAAACAGCCTATCAGTTTTGCCAATATAAAAACTTTTACACTTAGTGCAATATGCAAGATATACAATATGGTCAGTAATGCAAGTAGCCGGTACATTAAAAGTATACTCTTTCTTCTGATAAGGATGGAAAAACTTGCAACTAGTATCTAAATACTGACAGTACAGTTGTCACAAGGTCTAGTACTAATTATTCCCTTAACAATATCATCAGATCTTATATAACATTGCTTCCTTTCTTCCTTCTTTCATTCACCAAAATTTTAGCCAATTGTTAAAATCGATCATTTTGTCTTTGTACTGTGGCATCATTCTAGGTGAGGGTAAGATGCTGCTCAAGGTCAGGGTCATACCAGCCTGGGCTACATGATCAGAGAGCACCACTATGTCTCTTTTCATGTAGTCCAGGGAGGTACGTCTCAGGTCATTTACACCAGCATGTACAATGACTGAGTCATATTTGTATTTGCTTTGGAGTGACCTGAGTGCTTGCATTATGTGTCGGATCCTAGCACCCGAGAGGCAGCTCACCGTGACCTTCTCTTTATTCTGCCTGGTGAGCGGGATGTCAGTGTGTCTGACAATAGAGTCACCTATAACAAGAGTATCAGGTGTGTTATTCAGCCTTAAGGGCTGTGGCTGCTTGGCACACTGACTTTGTGGGTTATGTGTTGTGTGTGCTTTGTTTTGAGGTAGCGTTTGCTTGGATATCTGCTTTGGAGGTCTCTCTTGCTTAGGTAGATTTTTATTTAGAGCCTCCGAGTATGTTTTTGTGTATTTATGTGTTTGGTTCGCTGATGTGGTGGGACTATGTGATACTGGAATTGTGTTGTATGAGGTTACCTTCTCCTCCTGACTGGTTACACCAGTTTTGAGATGAGAGAGCTCATACTCCAGTTTGGCTAAATAGTTGTATCTCTCACATATATTTGAACCTGTTTGGAGGAGGAGAGGGTTGTCCGTGTACATGAGACAGTTGTAACATTGCCTCAAAATTCCCAGATTCACCAGATGGACTGTAGAGGAAACCATTGACTGACCTTTGGACATGCTAGAGTAATAGGGAAACTGAATTTAAGATGGACCAATAGGGGACAGGGTAATCGTAGAGAGTATAAGAGTAAGTAGTGCTTATGGCTTAATAGTGCTAACTTGTAGGATTACTTAATTGGACCAGTGAAGGGCCTTAGAATGAGAATATGGTGTTTAAATTGAGAGATAGAGCAGTTCTAAGGGAAAAAAGTGAAGATCAGACTTTGTGGAGCCAGGAATAGTTTAATCCCAATTAGGTGGCACTGCCCGTTGTTGCGCTATGCACAAAAAACATGCAAAACCGCGCAAAAGAGGGTTTTAAGAGAGGAAGATGAAGGAGTTTTGGAATTGACCCAAAATGGCCAATAAAACTACAGTTTCAAGTCAGTAACCACTCCCACAGGGGCAGGCAGGCTGCTCAATGTTTTTCACTGCCACTGATCAACAGAGAGACTTTCCTTTAGCCCAAGCAAAAAATGGCCTCACAGAAACTTACAAACAGTTCAAGAACAGCAAGCATGTAACTGAACTTTTTTAAATCTCAGAAAAGTGGGAAAAAAGCAAGATTTTTTTTGTTTTTTTTTTTTGTTTTTTCTGAAATCGCAGAGGTTAACAAGTATCAACAAGTTATAACAGTGCAGTAAATGACCCCACACAAGAGTGCTAGGCCAAAGACAGATAAAATGCAAGTTTTGAGAAAAAAACGATTTTAAAAATAAGTGCAAACAGGAAATTCAGTAAACAGCTCTAGGTTGTGCTCTAAATACAGTTACTAATGCAGAAATCAAATACGCATGCACAACTATATTTTTCAGCAAAGGAAAGGAATTTAGAGATTGTTAAATGCTGTAAGAATTCTAAGTTGAGGGTCCCTATGTGTTATACAGCTGATGTTCAAGATTATATGAATATAGTTAACAAACATTGGAATATTCTGACCACAGATTCTGAATTATTGCCCTATTTAGATAATACACCTAGATTTATGTTTAGAAATAATAAGTCATTGAGAAGGAAGCAATGTTATACAAGATCTGGTAATATTGTTAAGGGAATAATTGGTACTAGATCTTGTGGCAAATGTAACTACTGTCAAGCATTTAGATACTAGTTGCAAGTTTTTCCATCCTAATCAGAAGAAAGAGTATAATTTTAATGTATCGGCTACTTGCATTACTGACCATATTGCATATATTGCATATTGCACTGAGTGTAAAAGTTTTTATATTGGCAAAACTGATAGGCTGTTCAAAGAATGCATCAGAGAGCACATTTATAATATTTCTAAATTGAATAAAGTAAATGCCCTTGCTAAGCATGTGGTTAATACTAACTCAACAAATGGCTTTAAGTTCTTAGCTATTAGTAGAGTAGTAGAGGACATGAGATTAGGGGATATACGCTTAAGAACTGAAGAATTGGAAACAAAATGGATAGTTAAAATGAGAGGGGATGCAACTAGTGGGCTTAATGAATGTGTTCCCCTCAAACCAAAATTAAAATCCAGATTTGTGAAGCGATAATAAAGATCTTTAAGACTATATATGTTTTTTATGTATGTCTTTTATATGTGTTTTATTTAATTTAGTAAATTATTATGTTTTTAATATATAATTTTAAATGTATAGTAGTAATTAATAAGAGATGATCAGGTGATTTCATGTTTGTATTTAAAGGGTGTGGTTTCATTGTGCTGTTTTTACACCTGATGAAGCTATAAGTGAAAGTGCTTGTAATTGTGCACAGTAAAGGTTTCTTATACTAGTTACGTCAGCCTTGGATGCGTCTGTTTTTTCATGTTTTTGCTTATATATAAACATATCTGCAATCCCTTATATTTTTGTACGGTTGTAGTAATGTATAGAGACCTTTTTAGCCAATGTATTATTGACAGAAACTTGTATTGTGTTACAGGAAAGATTGATTAGAGTGGTGTATACAAACAAAAATAAAACTCACCCATACTATATTAAACTTTTTTGTGACTTTTAACCTTCTATCACATTTCTAAATCTAGACATAATAAATTTATTGGCGTTGATCCTTCTGATCTATGTAAAGCTGTCGCCTGTGGCTGCAACAAATGATAATCAGTTGGGATATTCCAGTCATACTGATGCCACAAAGAGAAATGAAGACGTTTAAGCTTTTTCCTGCAAGGAAATTTATTGAGCAAGTCATATCTTGTAGGTTTTTGGCATATATCAGGCAGGCAGCGTGATTGTTTCTAGACTGAGTTGGCAGTCATAGTGAGGGCTCAGTTCCTGCACCCATAATAATAGATCATTATTATCTGAAAGAAAATGGTAGCTTATGGTCAAAGATTTATACACCATTTCCCACCAGCACACATCAGAAAAAGACATGATTCTAAGATATTTTCCACCACAAACCACACGCTGCTCTCTCACATATGACTGCAATCATCGGAAAAGAATGACCTTCATTTAAAGGAACTATAATTTATACTTCATATGAGCATATATTGTACTAACAGAAGGGACTGTTATGAGAGCTGTCTTTATTTTTGAGCAATTAATATCATGTTAAGTACGGTGTTGCTGCTGTTTGTCTGTTTATCAGGTGAGTGTACCGAACTGTATCTCTGAAAAATGTTTATACATTATTGTTGAAACTAGTTTTTAGAATACATAAAAATAAAATAATTTAACATGCTTATTACATAAACATTATTGTTTGCACTAACGCGCCTTTAAAAATATAGACAGATAACATATTATAACATGCAGTTATTTCAAACTGGAGCTGGAATGTAATAAAAAATTGTGTTCACTGTGGTATCTTATTATTATATCTGGTATTCAGGAAACTGAAAGAGGTTTGTGTTACATCTGAATATATACATTTTGTACTGGACAAACATGCCATTAAGCTTGCTTTGTGAAGATATGTTATTTATTATTGAAGAGGTAGGAAAATCCTTTTACCTCTGATTTCTGATTATTTCAGCTTTGAAAACTGATTTGGTACAGCAGCCAGGCTATATGACAGCACATCTTGGAGAATCTGTTAACCTGACCTGCAGAATTCTTACACCTTCTGTTGCTTGTTTTGACTTGGTGTGGTACATGCAGCAACACACAGAAGCCCCTCAGAGGATTGATGCAGAGAAAAGAACCATTGCCAGTGAGAAAATAGATAATAAAAACTGTACCTTAAAATTAGACAATTTGAAGAAATCTGATTCTGGGAAATATTATTGTTCAATGTGCAGGGACAGCACATGCTTTACTGGAAAAGGAACAAAGCTCATTGTGTCAGGTAAGAAATGTTTATGAGAAAATGAAAACATGGAAGTAATTCTGACTGCTTAGTAGCATTTATGTTGGCACGATGTGATGCAATTCTGAAAATACTTATTTGTCTACTGTACACAAGTCTGTGTCGGCATTTAGCATGTGTTTAGTGGAAGAATACATTTCATGCTTGTTCTGTTATTTAAAACTACATGCAAATAAGCAAATGTCACCCCAGGAAGCATTCTTTTGACTTTCTTGGTGATGATATGCAATTCTAAAAGTTCTTGAATTACGATTGCTGCTTAAGGAAACAGCTGCCCCAGTACATTCTTACTTCAAATTCTTTCATGAAAAACAATGTAAAGGAAGAGTTTGGGGTGGAAGCTTATGAGTCACATGACAATTGAGTCAAATATCATTAAAACAAATTGATTGATATAATCAAGACCTATGGCATTGAAAAAAATACATATAACCAAGTCCTTTCTCACTGAAACATTGATCAAGATAATCAAGGCCTATATCACAGCAATAATCTTTTTAACAACAGTGTGGTTGTATGAGGTTGATCCCCCTATACTGCCATGAAGGTGTCTGCACATACATCAGCAAATATGGTAACTTCAACTTTGCACATCAAAGAGAAAGAATGTTTCCATATCCCTGTGTTGAGTAACCTCATATTTAGTTTACTTAACACATGCAATAACAGTTGTATCAACTATATACAATCTAAGTTACAGAAGCCAACAAAATGGTCTTCAACAACTTTTCATGGTCCCAACAGTCTGACATGTCCATAAACCACTCACTCAGTATCAAATGTCTTTCCTTGATGCATATTACCCAAGTTAAATTTTTTATGTAATTGATAATATGTTGCATACATAGCCTACAGTGCATCATGTATGTGGTAAGAGCAGCGGTGCATGTCTCCATGCTGCTACTTTTCGGACCCTATTATCATGGGGTTAATTACTCACTTTCGACTTAATGAGCTGGCCATACTAAAGTCATGTGCTCTGAAAAATAGCAGCAGGCAACATAATTTATATATATATTTTATTTCTGTTGTTTTGGATGATTCACATAACACTGAGAGACATATCCTGGCATTTATGCACAGAGTGTTATGGCTATGAGCTGATGTCAGTTGGATCCTATGGTTCTAGGTCTGATTCCTTCAATCTCTACATCCAAACTATGTGATTTTGAGAAAATCATATAAAAAGACAGTGTTACTGAGGTGCTATTGCAATGAAGCATGTGTTCGCTGTGTTCCTTGTGGGACAGACAGCCTGACTGATTAAAGAAGAGTAAAATAAAAGTCTAGTAACTGCTTTCTTTGTTTTGTTTTTTGCTGCTATTGAAGGGATGAATCGTATGTTTTAGAAAGTCTTTTCATGAAAGATGTTTCTTATGAAAACTTAAATAATAATTTAGTTAACACAAAATGGTGACTGAACAGCTATAATTCTTACCATGTCGGCATTTATGACTTGATACCTGTGTTTTGGCTCCATCTATTGAATAAATGAGCATAGTACTGTTAAAATCAAGGCCAGATGTATTTTCTTCATTAAAGGTTAACTTATTTCTGCTTTTCTTGTATGTTTAAATAATGGTGCCTCTTTGCCTTATGTATAACATAACCACGCATTTCTAATAATAAAGCATGTAGGAAATATACCTGTAAGTATATACCACATGGCACTTCTTCCTAATTAAACATAGACACATATCAAACATCCTTTTAATTCCTATTAAACTAAAGTGGGTAACGCTTATGTATTTGTGCTATGCCTGGGCCAACAATGCAGTTTTGGTATGGGAGTGACAGAGAGTCACAGTGCTAGTTTTTGAGTAGGTTGCTGAGCAAAAGAGTAGCACAGCTAATCAAGTATGTATTAGGCCCTGAATAGCTCTGATGGTTCAAGCAAAGGACTGCATAATTAATGAAAGTCTTCATGCTAATGCAAGAAGCAGCACTAGCCTGGTCTATAGCTGAAGCAGCACTACAGCAGACTGCATGACCGACATGGCAGATGTCACAATGAAGGCAGGCTAGCTTGGATGAGTCACTGTGTGCTCACATATACAAGGAAGTACCAAATAGCTAAATTTGGGTCTCTATTAGAACCGCGAAAGCCCATTTAAGCGAATATGTAAACATCAACACATATTGCGCGAACCGCGAGTGCACCGAATGCCTGAAAACTGGAAGTTCAAAATATCGAACCAGCATATTTAGCCAACCCCACCGCTCGCTACATACTACCCAACCAAACAAAATAAATAAACCACATACATACACTAACTGAAACCCTATTTCTAACCCTACACTAAACCTTACATACATCACTATCTATGCACTTACCTTAACCTGCACCCTAACACTAAGGTCCGTAACTATCTCACACTTACCTTAATGAGCTATACCCAAACAAAATAAATAATCCACACACATACACTTAACAAAACCCTACTTCTAACTCTATACTAAACCTTACCTACATTACTATCTTACAAATATCTTAACTACACCCTAACCCTAAGGTCCGTAACTATCGCACACTTACCTTACGGAGCTATACCGCAGAAGTGCCAACTATGCTGATTTGAGATTTTGAATTTCATGGTTTAAGGCATTTGGTGTACTCGCAGTTCATGCAATATGTGTGACGTTTATGTATTCGCTTAAACGGGCTTTCACGGTTCTAATATAGGCCCACTAAATTTAATGCTCAACCAACTAAAGAATGACAGCATAAAGGCTACCACACAGACCACTGTGGGTGAGCTCAGAAATATACCAATCAAACCTGTTCATCTTAAAAAAGAGGAGGAAATGGATCTGATAAGAAAGTACTGGAAGGGAGAAGAGCAAGAAGAGGGTAAAACCCAAGGATAACCATGAGGTATGATAGGTGGCCATGAAATAACAGAAGTTTTTCGTGAAAGAGTTATAATAGGCACAAAAGATGTATAGATGGAAGGATGAGGAATGGTTATGGATGAGATAGAGAAAAGGGCTTGTAGCACTGGCAAACAGCAAACTGCAGGCTCAGACATACAGAAGCTGTAGGCACATAAAATGTTGACAATGGACATAGACATACACATGGTGGACAAGTCATGGGGGGGAAGTAGAACAATAAACAAATGGGTGAAACAGAACATACCAGGATGAGGATAAGGCACTGTTCTGGCATGGCTGGATGCCATTCTAGTCTAGATGGCAACAATCAGAAGAACGTGTCACCTGGGCACTTGTAGGTATAGGATGACTGATTTGTTAGCCTGATGGGCATGACCTGCTGTTAGTTTAATTTCACAAGTCATTCCAAAATGTAGTTAACATTGTCAAGACATGATAAGTCTTCAGACTCCATGCTGGGTAATTTCCACAGAGGGTACCAGTGACCCCCAAGATCATCCCAGCAATAAAACTATTATCACTTTGCTGTGATGCAGATCTGACATCTACATGCGTTCCACTGCCATAGGCAATAACCAGCATAGCCCTAGGTGGGTGTTTTCTTATTTCCTTCTCATTCACAAATGGATCTGAAGAATGATGACACAACTGAAAAAAAAAGATCACACATACTACAAAGAAAATCACAGTTGTAGAGTAGACTTGTATTGAGATCATACATACCTTGCTACCAGAAGAGGTTCTCCCATCTTTGGTGACATTTAACCTTGTTAAGCTGTTTCTCCTGCACTGTGGTAAAACAAAGTAGGCACTCCTACATATAATATAGTATTTATAAAAGCTAAAATAATAGAAGATAATAGTATAGGAAACATTTAATAATGCAGTTCTGACTCTCTGTCATAAACCTTTACCTCCCACTCACAAAGCCAAAAATGGGTGATGTATAACAATGGGTGATGTATAACAATACCTGCACTTCTCTCTGCAGTGGGTGATGTATAACAATACCTGCACTGCTCACCACAGTGGGTGATTTATAACAATGCCTGAACTGATCACCAGAATGGGTGACGTATAACAATGCCTGCACTGATCACCAGAATGGGTGATTTATAACAGTGTCTGCACTGCTCACCACAGTGGGTGATATATAACAATGCCTGCACTACTCACCAGAATGGGTGATGTATAACAATACCGGCACTACTCGCCGCAGTGGGTGATATATAACAATACCTGCACAGCTCACCACAATGGGTGATGTATAACAATGCCTGCACTGATCAGAATGGGTGATTTATAAGAATGTCTTCACTGTTCACCAGAATGGGTGATGTATAACAATACCTGTACTGCTGACCACAGTGGGTGATGTATAACAATGTCTGAGCTGCTCACTAGAATGAGTAATGAGTAATGAATAACAATACCTGCACTACTCTCCACAGTGGGTGATGCATAACAATACCTGCACTGCACTCCAGAATGGGTGATGAATAACAATACCTGCATTGCTCACCAGAGAGAGTGATGTATAGCAATGCCTGTACTGCTCACATGAGAGGGTGATATATAACAATGCAGCACTTTACACCAGAATGGGTGATGTATAACAATGCCTGCACTGTTTACTAGAATGGGTGTTGTATAACATTGCCTGCACTGCTCACATGAATGGTTGATAAATAACAATGCCGACACTGTACACCAGAATGCGTGATGTATAATAATGTCCACACTATACACCAGAATGGGTGATGAATAACAATGCCTGAACTGCTCATCAGAATGGGTGATGAATAACAATGCCTGCAGTGCTCACCAGAATGGATGATGTATAACAATGCCTGCACTGCTCACCACAGTGGGTAACATTTTGAAATGCCTGCACTGCTCATGTGAATGGGTGATATTTAACAATGCACAATGTACAACACAGGGCTGATAAATAACAATGGTTGTACTGTTCACCAGAATGAGTGATGAATAACAATACCTGCACTGCTCACCACAATGAGTGATGTATAGCAATGCCTGCACTGTTCATATGAATGGATAATATTTAACAGTGCCTGCCCTGCTCACCAGAATGGTGATAAATAATACCCATGCACTGTCTGTGTTTGGTTGTGGGTAGGTGGACAACTGTGTACAATGCAATTTTCATGAAGAACTTACCAAAATGTCTATAGCGTTCTAGTTCCATAAGTTAAAAAATGACTACAGTATGCAAATGGGTCCATGGTGGTCTTTGTATAACACCAATTGTAACTGGCAAACAAGTGTATATGGGGATAAGTAAGTTGTGGCCATAGTTATGGGTGCCACACCAGATACAGTATATCCCCAGTGATTGATATAATTCATCCACAGGTGTATACTTGTTGGCATTACTACCTGAAGAAGGCAATGCCTGAGATAGTTGCCAACCGATGAGAATGAAGTGCCCCTGCTTGCAAGACCTCTGCACACATTGCATGTACCTCTTTGGCAAATGTGTCACAGACAAGTATTATCAGAATCAGATCAGTCAGGGGTTGGTGCAGGTTTTGAGTTCTGTGGGCAGCTATAATCAACTGTTGCAACAGATTTCACAAACATTTGCTGGTGTGACACTGATAGTCTGTGCAAAGTAAACGGCACAGAACTTTGCAACAGACAGGTCACCCACAGGTGGTAGACCACCGACACAGATGCTATTAATTGAGGTTGAGGAGCTTTTGATTTCACTTGCCAGACAGAGTGAGTAGCCTATCATAGTTGGAGGTAGATTGTTTGTGGGAGCAGGGCTGGAACTAACCACCCATGTATCAAGTCATGTAAGCACAATTTTAGTAATGTCCATTATGATACAATACAGCACACTCCAATACATGTTTGATGGTAGCTTTGGCAATGGCACAACTGCATGCATGTCTCTAGGCACCTCTGCCCTGAAACTGTAGCAAGGCACATATGCCCTGAAACTGTAGCAACCAACGTAATGAGGTATGTCTGTCAAGGTGGTGTGCTTTAACTTCACAGTGATATGGAGTTTAGTGAGCACAACAATGATGAGTTTGGTAATGGCAAATGCTGTGTCCAAATGTCCTTCATGAGACAAATTGCAATGCTTGTCATGGCTATGGGAAGGTCCATATGTGTCTGGCTGACTACAGACCAGCCCAAATCAGTCTGCAGATACAATTGGTGATACTGCACCACTGTTGCCTTTCGATATACAGCCTACCATCCTCAGATAGGAGCATTATTCAGGATGTGGGCAACAGCGTTCTCTGGTACAAGACCTGGGCATCTCATCAGGATGCAAACAAGCATTCCCATAGTTTCCCCTCTTCATTGTCACTTGTAGGCACATAGCCTACAAATGTAACAAGCAGTTGCTACAGTGTATACCCTGCCTGCATGGAGTGCCATGGCACACAAGTTTTAGTTAAAAAAATCTTCTTATAAATTGTAGTAAACTGCTTGCTACAAATATATCAAACATTTGCTACAGTTTATACCTTTCCTGCATGGAGTGCTACAGTGTTCAGATTTTAGTTAAATATATATATATATATATATATATATATATATATATATATATATATATATATATTCTAACTTTTAAACTGTAGCAAACTGTTTGCTACTATGTAGTAAACAGTTGCTACAGTTTAGACCACATATGGAACACTACAGAGCTAATGTTTCACCACAAATGCAATACCAGCTTTTAAATGCATGTGATATCTGGATCAGCTGACCAACCCCCCCCCCCTCTAAAAAAAAATAACGTTTGTGCCAGGGACAGCTGTCCCTCTCATCCCACCCTAGCTATACTACTGGTGTAAAAATTGTGTAACAAAGAGCAAACATACATGTTGATAAGTACATGGTCAGGTCACATTGCACATCATACAGTCTTACATTCCCTACATATAAGGAAGGCTGGAGTAGGTGATAGTCATCATTATATCCATAAGTGACTGGGGGTATAAAAGCACATGTACTGAGTGGAGAGAGAGAATGTCACTGGAGGCAGGCAGGGAATTCGATGTCACAGGTATCCTATGTCATGGATAATTTCTTCCTGCAATGGGGTGTGAGTTGCCATTATATGACCGTATATCAAGGACATTTTGCTGGCTTATTCCATTAGGACTTGGGGTCCCTCCAGCAGGGACAGTGTTAGACTACTGGACTGTGACATGGATAAAGTCAGCTGGTGAAGTCTTCTACAAACTTAGGCTGGTGTATCATCGCTTACTATGAGAGGAGTATCACACACTTCCAGTCATTGCTGAGAACTGTGACTGTGGCCCCCCCCCTACAGAGTTACTCCAGGTAAGTACCGCACTCCCCTACCAGACATCACAGTGTTGGCAGCAGTGATCATGGCACTGGTAATCTTCCACATGGGGCAGGAGATGGAGATGTTATATTCCATTCTAACCTTATAAGATCAATCATGCAGTGAATGTGGACTCCAAATCAGTTTCATGAACTACTATGCCAAAGCAAACTTGGAATACAGACTTCAAGGCCATGGGAGAAAACCTCAAAACAACTCACAAATCCAACCTGCTTCTAAACAATTTTAATGGCCAAGAACCCCTAATAATCAATGAGGGCCCAAATAAGATACAGAGACAGAAATGGAAACAAACCTGTATCTTGGTAGTTTTGATAACAGATAATTTGTAAGAGCAATTATT
This sequence comes from Protopterus annectens, assembly GCF_019279795.1. NCBI lineage: Eukaryota > Metazoa > Chordata > Ceratodontiformes > Protopteridae > Protopterus > Protopterus annectens. Next base: position 664,572,413 of record NC_056741.1, on the reverse strand, counting down.
GTTTTTAGTCATTCTGTCACTTTCATATAGATCTAATCCCAATATTGGAAAGCTTTGTAGCCTAAGCATTACTCTCACAGAACTGCTGGAAGAACTGGGTAACAACATCATGCATACAAGGGGACATCTATGACATGAGTTGGCATGAGACACATGGGACAGCACTGCAAGGCTGTTCAGTGGTGGATATGCCAATACCAGATGTAGTACACTCATTTGTGAGACAAGAAAACTTTTTATAATGCTCATAGCCTAGAGGTGCCTTTCTCCTCCTCTGGAGCTGGTAATCAATGTGACTGTAGAGCATGAGGTTTATCTTGGCTGATTACAAACCTTTCTCCTGTACTTCAGGTAGTTATCAACCTAGGATGGTGCCATTGTACCATCTAACTGTGTATCAGGTATTTGTGTCTTATCATCATTGCCAGCCACTGCTCTTATCATCATTGCCAGCCACTGCTATAAGTATAATTCTAGCAGTATTCTGCCCTGTGAATACACAACAACAAAATATATCAGAGCAAACATGAGTACCCATGCTATAGCTATGCCCCCCCTAACATGCTCACTAACGATGTGCATGCAAAAAGTACCACACAATCCCAAGTTATGTCTGCACCCACCCTAACATTGCAGGATGACCGATGTTCATACAACAAAACATGATTACTGTATGGTGTTTTTAGCTTATAGTCTGTATGTGCAGTGCTGCCTAATACAAATCTGTTGCATGCAGTACTAACCTGGTGAATCATCCACTAAGATACTTGGGGGTGATCCATTCTGATGCCAGCATCAGCTTCTCTGGGAGATCTAATTTGTCCCAGAGACATAGCTAGGATGAGACGAAAGAGTCAGTCACCCTGCGTGCAAAGTGCTAGTGGAGGCATGCTTTGGATGTGCCAGTTGTTTGGTAGTACACTGCCAGCATTCAGAAATGAATGCTAATAGTGCATTTGTGGTTAGGGCTGAAGTTCTTTAGCTCCTCATATGAGGCATAACATGTTGTAAATCAAGACATCACATGTGATTTTCAGACTTCATACCCTTCAGAAAAAGCTTACTAATGCAAAACCTGGTATGCAAGCAGCTTCTGACATATATAAGATCAATAGTTAAAAATCTGTCCCTAATGTTTTATTTTTTTGTATATGCTTCCTGACTTAAGGGGTTGGGATAGAATATGGGAGTTATGAGTTGCACTATATTGTTCTCACAGAATTGAATTGAATACATTTCTAGGACATCTTTTATATATCTTTCATTCATTTGATCACAGCCATATATTTGAGTTGTATGTGGTTGTATACATGTTTATGCATGTGTGTGTGCGTGTGTGTGTGTGTGTGTGTGTGTGTGTGTGTGTGTGTGTGTGTGTGTGTGTGTGTGTGTGTGTGTGTGTGTGTGTGTTAACTGATACTTGGTTCTTGCACCTTAAGGCTCTTGAGTGTAAAGGGAGGGGGGAATCAATAGCAGTAAACAGGAGCATCATCAAATGCACCATGTTTTTTGGGTATGGTCCTTGGTTTCCTTGCCTAGTTGAATATTTACAGTGTTTATTATTTGGCTGAAAAAAATTGAACATTGTGAAGTCTACAAGTGTAATGTTAATATTTTAGCTACTGACACATTTTTAATTTACCTTGCATTTTGCAGGCTCATTGGTGTGAAATGTACTGTGTTAGGCTGTAGCAGGTTGTCTGATACTTAGTGAAGATATATAAGGCAATGAGCTGCTTCCTGTCATGTAGGGTTTGATTTCCTCGGCCTTTGTTTGTCTGCTGTGCAACTCTGACCATGTGTCTTCACCAGGCTGATTCAGAAAGGTTACCATGAGGTGTAAGTCTGGCTTAAACCTTTGGGTAACCATAACTGATTCACAAAGTGATACAGCACTGCTGTTGGCTGTCTCTGTAGCCTACTATAAATGCTAATTCCATGGGAGTGGTTTATGCTAATTAACCACATGATCTCCTCCCAAAAATACCCACAGTAAGGTATTTAGTCAGCTGAGAGATTCAGAGAATTACCTCAGCTGGCTATGTTAATGAACATGGCCAAAAGCTCACAATCACCCACTGCTTCCAGTGGGTGAGATCAAATTAGAGCTAAATGCAAAGGAGTTTAGTGTAGAGGTAGTGAAAGGGTGCATGTGCGTGTGTGTGCTCACATGTGTGAATAAATGCAGAGACATGAGGGGTCAATGTGTGTGTGTGTGTGTGTGTGTGTGTGTGTGTGTGTGTGTGTGTGTGTGCAGGCATCTATATGGCTGAATCTAGGAATATGTCTGTGACTGTAATGGTGTAATAGGGAACTGTTTGTGCATGCGTGTGTGTGTGTGTGTGTGTGTGTGTGTGTGTGTGTGTGTGTGTGTGTGTGTGTGTGTGTGTGTGTGTGTATACATTAATATGTGACTTTGTATAGCTGGGGTTGTCACACTTCCAAATTCTGCTAGATTAACAAACAAATACTGCAGTGCTGGGGGAGTGGGGAACACTAGACACAAAGAATAGTCTTTATTTAGTACCCAGCATTTACTGAAATGAAAATAGAGCAATATTCTCAGCTTGAAAGACATTGGGTGAAGTGAACATCAGATGCCAGACACTTTATATAGAGTGGCATAATTGCACTTTAAAAGATTCAGACTCTGTACTGTCAGCACTTGCACACAACTCTTTAACTGTGTGGTAGTCCTCTACATCACCACTAGGCACCAGTAATTCTACTACATTATTTATTTGGAAATAAAACAAGTTATGTTAAAAAGGGATAGAGTTTTAAACTCTGCTCCCTTGACATAGGGGTGACCTCAAGAAGGAGCCTTATGCACTATGCTAACTGATGAGCTAGCACATAAGGGTATTTTTTAAATAATTATAATAATAATCAGTAGGAAATTCCAATATATGAAATTACTTTGATTGCAATGTTCTATGAGTTACAACAGATAGAGCATGTGTAAGAGGCAAAAGCAGGAGTATTCTATAGAATTTTGAGGCAGTTGTAAGTGATAGAGGTGTGTTCCTGTTGGGGAGGCTTTGGGACAAAACTAGAAGGAATGCAAGATGACAGCAGTCAACAGAGAAATTTTTAAATCATTAGACTCACCTAATTGAGCAATGGGTCTAGCATCATGATACAATTTACAGTCAGTTAAAAGAAGAAAGAAACTCAAATGTCAGGTATTACTTACAGGACTCACTGTAAGGATTTGTGATTAATGAGGGCGGGGACAAAATAAGTAGACACATCAGGGATGTTCTTTCAACTCAGGAACAGGTAAGGGTATGCCAGCTTGTTTGCCTGTGTTTGTGCAGTTGAATGTATACATGTGTGTGGGAGACTGCACGAAGGCCGGTGGCTCTGCCGACATGATGCATGCGCCACAAGTATTGACTACCACAGAAAGGTACTAGCATGCACTTATGGTTATTACAGGTGAGTCAGAGTCATGTTAATTAGATGATAATGAGGCCTTTCCTCACTTCAGATAACATATTTCTGAATCACATTTTCCTGTACTACAGAAGCAGTTACTTTTACCAGCAGTTGTTAATGCTGGTGTTTGGGATCTGTCTGAATCCCCTGGGCTGCTCATGGACTGCCTCTGAAAAGGGACTCTTGCATCCAATGGACTGTGCCAGGCTGTTAGCAAATGCATTACACATTTGTCTTTTGATTTCACGTATGCTTTACCTAACCATTAATTAGTGCTTCACTGTTTATTGTTTGTCTTTGAATTCCAGCATGTCTTTAGTAGTTTAATGCCAGAAGCATTTTCAATAAATGTAAGTGTCAAAGGAAGGGAAACTTAGAGTAGCTCACTCTAAGTCTGTTTTTCAGTGTGAATGTGTTTTGTTGTGTTTTGTTTTCTTTGCCAAATTATTGTTGGTGGTTTTGCTGTAAATTTTGAAATGTAAACTTTAAATTAAACCCAAATATCTGATCATTGTAAAAGTAAAGATGAAACTAGTCTGCACACTGACAGGTCTAAATAGTTTATTATGGTACATGGGGAGAGACAGCCACATAATAGGACATTGACCATGATCCAGCTTGGCGAAGCTAATGTTTTTGTATCCTGATGATATTTCCTTGGAACATAACTGGGCCAGAAAGAAACAAATCCTGTGTATAGTGGAAACATGATGATTGAATGAGTGAGAACATTCCACATAAATACCCATTACCCAGTTTTTTTAAGACAGTGTCTATAAGAAGAGGGTTGCCAAATTTGATGGGAGCAACTTTGCTGGCCAAATGCTACTGTGCTGCACTTTGTTTATTTTTATTTGAAGAACTAATAAAAGTCTCCAGTTTGCAGCTATCAACAAACTTGGTCAAATGTACTTTTGTGGTATTGGCTTGGCTGTTTGCAAATTAAATGCCAAATAATAGAAGGCCTAGCACAGATCCTTGTGGTACTCCACTAGTTACAATTTTAAGTTCAGACAGAATACCAGCAACATTCACATCCTGGGATCTGTTGGATAGCAATTTGCAACTCAATGGAAAACACAGGGGTTTACTTTAACTGTATCTAATTTTGCGATTATACTAGTGTGAGAAAAGTGCCAAAAGTCTTGGCCAAATTCATATATGTGTGCATTGAACAACCACTGTCCAGAGCCTCTGTAACCTTTTCATAAAAATTTACTAGGTTCCTGTGACAGGACCTGTCTCTATAAAGTCAAATTGAATGGGGTACAGATCAGTTAAGTTGCCTATGTCTGCATAAATGAGTTCTGCTATGATGTGTTCCATAGCTTTAAATATAAGGCTTATGAGATTGATGTGCCTGTAATAACTACTTTATTATCTTTTCCTGTCTCTCATCCTCTCTTCATGTGTCTGGGAGAGGATACACTGTATCAGTTCAGCAGCTCTTCTATCTTCGCTCTCTCTCTTAATTGCCATGACACTTAAGTTCTGACCCTGTCAGCTCCCTTGCCTCTCTGTACTTTGGTGTTTTTCTTCTTTGACCTGACATCTGTTGCCATCTTTCATATTGAGTGCAACTACACACATATCCCACCCAGTTGAAGAGTTTTATGTATCAATCACATTAGACTGCATGCAGTGTAAGGGCTAGTTACTCAGTGGTGTAAAACTTGGCTCTAGATGAGATGGTCACATTGAGTAACGTCACCAAGCAATGAGCATGGATATTTGCAGGAATAAAGTGGCTTGGGGATCCAGACTACTCCTTTCTACACCAGAGATGCATGCTAATGGGGTCTATGGGCCTCTACTTGCCAGTGTGTGACTGCCATAAAACTCAGCAGCCCTGGGTCAATAAGCTACTGGCTGGCTGGCTGGCTGGTCTCCAATTGTTAAGGCTGAGTTACCTGGGATAGCTCTGTTGAGTGAAAGCTGGATGTAAAAGCAATGAACCTACCAAACATGAACTAAGAATTGCAATACCTGGTACTGATTCACTGACAGGATGCAACCTGGAAGTGGATGACATGATTGTAAGGAAGAGGCTGGACATCATTTGTATCCTTTGTGGTAAGGAAGAGCCTTCTGAAGACTGTGAGTGATAGCATCAGAGTTAGTGATATATTCATGGCAATCAGGCTTTGGTGCAAAGATAGAGCAGTAATCATAATCTCAGCCTATGTCTCAGAGCAGGGATGTGTTAGTTAAGAAAAGAATGTTTTCAGGCAGCAGTTGAAGGACCTACTAGATAAAGCAAGACAACATGAGTCAGTGTTGATAATGAGGGACCTGAATGCTCATACAGGGAAAGAAATAGCAAGTTATGCATGATCCACAGAGGTAGCAAAACAGGAATAAAGAAGGAGACACTATTCTAGACTTCTATCTGACAAATAGTTTGATGGTGGCCAACATGTAGTTCAGTAAGAGAGATAGTCACAATTTCACATATAAAAATGGCCACCATGCAACTCAGGTTGATTTCCTCCTAGGAAGGAAATGACACCGGGATAGAATCAGAGATTGTAAATCATCCCCAGCAAAACAATAAGGCCACAGCATAAACCAGTGGTGGCTACAATCAGCTGTAAGCAGTATTCAGTGAAGGCTGTAATGTCTACAGAGGCTAGACTGAAGACCTGGAAGTTGACCGCAGCAAAAGCACAACAATTCAAGGAAAAATACTCAGGGCTCTAGCTCCTGAGGAAGGCAAGGAAACTGGTGAAAGGGAAGAAGAATGGCAACATCTCAAATCAACATTTGTGAACACTATAGAAAAGATGTGCTTCTGGGCCAGGAATGGAAATAATGTACATAAGGAAGGCTGGTGATGGAATGCAGAAGCCACGAAGTTGTCAAAAGAAAGAAACAAGGAGTATGCATAAAGTGGAAACTAGAATACATGGATCAGGCTAAGAAAGAATACTGTTTGACTAAAAAAGAGACTAGGAGAACCAGAGAGCAGTTGCAATAAAAAAGAAAAGGATCAGAGGCGCTACTACCAAGTTCATGAACGTGCGTCAACACACGACACAAAGAAACTCTATCAAACTGAAAGGCAAAGAGAGAAAGATAAAGATAGTCATCAGACACCCTTCATACAGGATGACATCTACAACCTGTTCACTGGTCCACAGGACATCAAAGGCAAGTGAATGTAGCACTTCCCGCAGCTTCTGAATAATAATAAAAAAAAACACATAAGCTGTACTTCACAGACAAAGCCTACTGTGAAAGAAGCAGAAGAGCCCACACTAGAATAAATGAAAACAGCACTAAAGAAAATGCAGTCAGGGAAAGCAGCAGGCTCAGATGAGATCAAAGCAAATATGACCAAGATGTGGGCTGAGTTGGAGAGAAATGGCTTCAGAGTGTACTGACAGTATGTGGAGAGAAACACATATTCCAGATGACTGGAGAACAAGCATTTTAGTGCCAGTGTACAAGAACAAAGATGACATTTGCAATTATAGGCAGTACAGAGGTATCAAACTCATGTCACACTGCATAAAAGTGCTAGAAAGAGTGACTGATAATTGAATACACAGAGTAGTAGAAAGTAAGATGCAGCATACCTAATCTGATGGCTGCAGTGAAACAGATATTTGAGAAGAAGATGGAGATGACAAGAGTCCAACTGGGCTTTCCTAGACTTGCAGAAAGCATATGGCGTGGTCCCAAGAAAGCTGATTAGGGCAGTCCTGTGATGGTTTGAAGTCCTAGAAATATTGGTAGAATTACTGCAAGCTACTTACAAGTACCCAATACCATAAGCATGAACAGTGTTTATCCTCACAGAAGGGATTTCATTGGGGGGGGTGAATAAGGGTTCAGCACTGAGCCCACTATTGTTCATACTGGAGGAAGACTACAAAGCAAAGAGGTTAGATGAGGCAAATCAACAAAGCTGCTGTAAGTAGATGACATGGCATTACAAGCAGACCCTTAAAAAGGACTTCAGCAAATAATAGGGAAATGGAATATGAAACTGAAGGTACACAGGATACAACTGAGTACAGACAAGACAGTTGACTGGACGGCAAATGGAAGAAATCATAAAAAGCTTAAATGGTGATAGAAATGAAAATAGCGTAAGGTGTTAACAGCATCAGTAATTTGGGAAGAGTGATTGAGGAGAGGGGAAGTCTAAATAATGAGGTCAAAGCTAGAATGAGAGGAACTGCAGCCATATTACAAAAAGTCAGGAGTAGTGTGTGAAAGAAAAATGCTAATGAAGCTCGAAAGTAAGGAGTACAGGTCAATGAAGTGACCAGTGCTACTGTATGGCACAGAAACCTGGGCAGTGAAGCAGAGCACTTGAGAAAGATAAAGGTTATGGAAAAGAAAGGCCAGTGAAAGGTAATAGGATGACAACCATGAGACAGATGAAGATACAAGGATATCAGAGCAGAAGCCAAAGTATTTCAAATTGCAGAGATAGTCAAGCAGAACAGAATATAGTGGTTCAGGCACATGTGCAGGAAAGCAGAATAGAATATGGTGTGGACGATTTAGGGGAGACAGGAAGGCAACAGGAAATAAATGCATCTAGCAATGACATGGACAGAATGCATGCTGGAAGATCTGCAACAGTCAGACATGACTGCTGAAGACAGGTAGGGGAGTGGTATTGAACAGACAGAGAGAGATAGTAACATCTGACATTTACCCTGACTCTGTGTAGAAAATGGAAAAAGGAGGTGATGATTGATAATGGCGTATCTCACTCGTGTATTATTTCTGCACATCCTAAATCCAAACACTTCAAAGTCCCCTAGCCTTCTGTCACTGTATCATGATCCTGCCATCTGAGAAATGCCCATTCATCCATTCCTACATCACTATTTGTCTCTCTGCCCAGTTTCTTTTAGTTTGTTGTGATATACCTTTCCAGCACAGCATTACTCACATGTGTTCTTAAAGTGATAAGATGGCACCAGTCCTTGTATGGAACGTGTCTGTCTACCATGTCTCTCATCATCCTTCTGGCAGTCTAAGCTTCTCTCATTTGTCCTGTGTCATAGCCACTCACTATATGCCCTCATTCTGTTTTTCATGTTCATGCTAGCTGCTGATACAGGTAGCACTTGTCAGAATTATACCTCCACTCTCCACTCCAAGCACTTATGTGCAACCTTCCTTGACCTACTAGCTGCCAAGTCAGCTGTCTCTTCTGAGCATGATAGCATGCATCCACCCCTCACCCTTGGTGATCACTTTGGTCACCTCTGCCAATTGAGTCTAAACCCTGAGACTGCTTTCACTGAAGTAGTTCTCTACTTTCCCTCTTGACTAAACTCTCAGTCACCTTTGTGACTTAGAATTCGGTCATCAAAACCTCCTTCTTTGTCCACACCCACACTGGCTATCATCTCCTTCACTTCAATCTCCAGGACACCCCACCTCGTATCTGTAACCTCTCCCTGACTTACTACCTTCCCAAACAATACCCGTTGCCTATCCTCTTAGTGGTGTATCTAATCTCATACCCTCACTTCTGTACTTTTTCTTCAACACTTCTTCACTATGCTATCTCTTTTGCCCTCTACTTCTTTAATACCTGTTGTCAATATCTGTAACATTTTAACTATTTAATTGACAGGCTCATGCATATAACTTCAAATTACATCACTGCTTTTCTCCTTCTCTTCAGATGTTCTCTTCTCCTATGTCTGATTTTCATAACTCTTATTGCTCACTTCAAAACAGAGTGGTATAATCCTTGCATTCCCCAACCCAAATGTTGTATTTGAGCATCGCAGCCTTCAAACAGGACCCATTTAACTTAATCTTCATACGGCTGTCCAATGGTATATTAAGACTCTGTGTACTGACATATACTAATCAATGACTGAACAAATATCTTATTTTATTTGATGCATAGGTTATACCATAGCTGTAAATCTTTTCTCCCTGAGCTCCACTGAAGGAGGGCCACAACTCTGTAGGCCAACACAGTAATCAAAATATATCTATATATATATAAATCTATACATCTATATATCTACCTGCATGTGTGTGTGTGTGTGTGTGTGTGTGTGTGTGTGTGTGTGTGTATACACATACACACCTGCATATACACCTGCATATACACATACAAACACATCTATATAGAGATGTATATAAGCAAATCCCTCTTCACCCAAGACTGGACTAGACAGTCAAGAGGAGGCGGTAAACACTTGCACCACACCACACTCACCACATAGTCCCTCAAAACCTACATCACCAAAACACACACATAGAAACACAAAACACACACCTACATTCATGGAGGCTCTCAATAAAAGTCTGCAAAAGCAACCGAGACCTCCAAAGCAGAAACGCAAGCAACCTCCACCCCCCACAATGCAACCCAATTGACACATAGCCCACAAACTCAGCGTGCCACTCAACCAAAGCCCATAAGGCATAACAATATACCTGACACTCTAGTCATAGGTGACTCTATAGTCAGGCACACTGATGTTCCACTCACCAGGCTAAACAAGGAGAAAGTTACTGCCAGCTGCCTGTCGGGTGCCAGGATCCATCACATAATGCACGCACTCAGGTCACTCCACAACAATTACAAATATGACTCTGTCATTGTCCATGTTGGTGTGAATGACCTGAGACATACCTCCCTGGATTACATAAAAAGAGACATGGAGGAACTCTCCAATCTTGTAGCCCAGGCAGGTATGACCCTAGCCCTGAGTAGCATCCTGCCATCACTCAGAATGATACCGCAGTACAAGGACAAAATGATTGACTTAAACAATTGGCTAAGCTTCTGGTGTCATTCTAAGGGGATCCAGTATCTGTCTGCTTGGGATGACATGATCAACAGACCACGATGCTTTGCCAGAGATGGCCTGCACCTGTCACGCTTGGGATTCTGGATACTGGCTAAGGATCTTGCCATACCTATAGTGCCTTTTTTAGGCAAGGTTCAAATGATAAATTCACCACCGTAACAGGTACAAGCAAGCAAAATGTGAGGGTAATGCTACTCAATGCTAGAAGTCTAAACCTCAAAATGCACTAATTTGAGGCACTCCTTAAAATGGAGAACATCGACCTCTGTGCTGTGACAGAGACCTGGTTCAAGGCTCCAGAGAGCATCCCTGCATTGCCAGGCTATAAGTCACACCACACCTTTTGGCCACCTAACCTGGACCAAAACACTAAAGGTGGAGGCGTGCCCATATTCATTAAGGATATCCACATCTCCAGGCTAGTTGTTCAGCATAATGCATCCAAGATTATCCAAGTGCAACTAACTCTGGGCAAGACCAGAATCCAAACTTTAGCTTGCAACAGATCCCCCACCCTGCCCTAGGATTCCCAGTCCTCATTTCTTGATACACTGGAAAATATTAGGGTACAACCCAACACCTTAATAATGGGCAATTTCAGCTACCCCACCATTAACTGGGAAAACTACTTGTGTACTCTTTTGCGCAGCGTTTTCTGGAATTCATAAATTCCAATGCCTTAGATCAACTTATCCACACCTCCACCATGGGCAGCAATATCCTAGACCTGGTCATTATCAAAATGGGCGAACAGTGTTCCACACCAGAGGTCAATTCCTCGTTGGTCACATCCGACCACAAGCTAATCACCCTAGACATCCACATCCCACCCCTATCCCCCATTAGTGAAACCACCATTAAAAATGTCTTCAAAGCCAACTTCATGCTTCTTAAGACAGAAGAGGCAAACGTCAAGACACCCATGCAGATGGACAATAAAGGTACGACTGCTGAATCCTACACAAATGCACTTTATAAGCACTTACACGAGTGCATGGATCATGCTATCTCTAACAGAATCAAGATGCAATCCTCCAAATAAAGGAAGCCAATCTGGTGGTCCCCTGCCATAAACAAACTCTACAACAGAAGAAAGAAACTGTTGCAAAAAAGAATAAAATCCCATGATTGGAGGAACTCCCTGGTCAGCTTCAGTAAGAAGCTGAGATCCCTCAAAAAATCCCCCAAAGCTAGTTACGAAAACAAAATCACCACTGATTCTAAAGACAACCACAAATCATTCTATAGCTATGTCAAGAATCTCAATGGCAACACTCAGATCTGCTCTGAGTTGCAGCACAATGGCACTTAATATACAGAACCAACAGACTCTGGACTCCACCCAGTTTGGATTTGTAAAAGGGAGAACATGTCTTCTAAACCTGATAAACTTCTTTGAAGCAATCACCAAAGCCGTAGACGAAGGTAAGGTAGTTCACACAACCTATGTAGATCTCGCCAAGGCTTTCAACACCATCCCACACTCTGGAATTATAGATAAACTGACTAAACTTGGTATAAATCCCTGTCACAAGATGGGTTGCCAACTGGCTCACTGACAGAATCCACACTGTGAAAGTAGCAGACTCCAAATCTGACTTCAGACCAGTGACATGTGGAGTAGCATAGGGTTCAGTCCTGGGTCCTCTCCTGTTTCTCTACTTCTCTAAAGTACAGGCTAACACTGAAGGTCTTCGGCTAATGAAGTTTGCAGATGACTGCAAACTAGGAGCCATAATCGAAACTCCTAACGATGTGGACATCCTACAAAAGGGCCTCACTGAGACAGATGCCTAGTGTCAAAGCCATGGCCTCAAGCTCAATGCCAAAAAGTAAATTGTCATCCTCTTTAGTAAAAATTCTGTACCAATGAACTACCACATAGGTGGTAGTCTACTTAACACTGAAAGTGTGATAAGAGACCTTGGGACACAGGTGGACAGTAGTCTCTCCTTTGATAATCACATTTCCACAGTAGTCAGGAAATCCTTCTATGTGGCACATCTCATCAAAAAAGATTTCTCATCCAGGAAAAAAAGAGGTCATTGTTCCCCTGTACTCGTCGCTCATTAGACCCATTATAGAGTACAACGCCCCTTTTGGCATGTACCTCACAAGACATCTGCAACAACTGTAAAGGCTACAGAAATACCTCACAAAGAGGATTACTGACCTCAAACAGATGCCCTATGCAGACCATCTGAAGAAACTCCAGCTTTACTCCATCGCATATCGCCTACTCAGAGGTGATCTCTGCCTAACAAACAAAGCTATGTCAAACTCAGAGCTGTTGGACATGCTCCACTTAAAGAAATCCCAATCCCTTTGAGCTACATGCTCTAGGAACCTAAACCCTGTCACCTCAATAAACAGAACATGCTGGAGGGATAGGTTCCTGTCCCAGAGACTTCCCATAATCTGGAACAAACCACCTATCTATGTCAAACAAAGCTCCTCATTAGCACTGTTCAAGAAAAATATTGATGATTGGATGGGAAAAGGAAACTCACCCCAGGGATCACTTCTGTGGCTCTGCTCGACTGTGGCACAGGAAAATAATTTTTTGGGTGGCAAAAGCCAGTGTACCTTTTTGGCTAGGCTTATATAGGGCCTAGGGCCAATAGCCTAGTACCTACCTAGTAATCTGTAAATAGATAGATATAAGGGATGTCATTAGAAAAAAAAACAGGAACTGTAATTTCAGTATTCAGAGTTCTGGTCTCATATGTGGGGAAATAAGTGACAGTAAATTATATATATATATATATATATATATATATATATATATATATATATATATATATATATATATATATATACATAGATATAGATATAACAAACAATATCAATATATGGTTTTCATACTTTTTTTTCAATTGATTTGCAATCAAAGTGCATAAGGATGATGAAAAACTGGTTGAGCTTGTGCAATCACATTAGAGGTGCCCCATTTTCTGTTTCATATTAAAGCTCATTCCATAATTTTGGGAGGATTCAGCAGGTAGGGATTAGACTATTCTGCTTTGCAGGAACAGTGTTAAAGTAACTCTTGAAGTTTTGACAGGTAGTGATTTAATGATAAGAGATGTGCTGATGTGAGGTTTGATAAGTTTTACCTGGAGTAATTGTCATATAAGTTTTAATATAACTAACAGATGGAGAGAGAGAGAGAGAGAGAGACAGAGAGACAGAGAGAGAGAGAGAGAGAGAGAGAGAGAGAGAGAGTAATGGGGCAGCGAATGTTGTATGTAATGTAATTATTATAATCTGTTACATATCTAATTATTATTTTTTTTTGCATGTTTTTGATCCCCCTCAGATTGCATGTTTACCAGCCTGGTCCTAGAACCCAATGTCCACACTGGTTCTACCAGTAACTCTACAACCCCTCTGGATTTACCCCATTATTCCTGGAGTTGGTCATGGATCCTGAAAGTGTACTGGGGTTGACTCATCTTTGCTTCCATCTGTTTTTTTTTTTTTATAATCTACCTGCTTCCACTCCCCACTTCCAGCATCAAGGGCAAATCCCCCTCTTTGGACCAGCTTCCCCTTAGTTAGTGTATCACTGAGTTTACTTACACCTTGGACAGTCAAACCTATCCCTTCTCTCCTGCTTTATCAGGTTCCCGAATCACTAGTTGAACCCATGTTGGCTAGGCCATTGTAAGAGCTTTTTCACTCTGCACTACCTTTCTAATTATTTCTGATCTTAAGGCACTGCTGATGTCATTAATGGGTACATAGTAATGCTATGAATACATAGCTAGAAGAGAAATGTTTGTTGGGTTATTGGGCCATATCAGTCCATTTGTATGATTTTTTTCTTGTATAAAAGGTAGGCTTTTCCTAAGCATGGTAGATTCATTAGCATTTCAAGACCATGCACATTGTTCTAGGTATCAGATTTGCTAGAGTAAAAAGGGACTTGGCTTATTTTCTTGTGTAGAAGATGTCTGGAATTTTAGTAGAGACTCTCAATGTGAATCACTCCAAGGTAGGCCCTTATTCATAGGTTCATAGGTTCATAGGTAGGTACTAGGCTATCGGCCCAAGGGCCTACATAAGCCTTGCCAACAAGGTTCCCTGGCTTACGCCACCCAAGAAAGTTATTTTCCTGTGCCACTGTTGAGCAGAGACACAGGCAGTTCATGGAGATGAACTCCCATTTAAGATTGCTCAAAATACCTTGAGTTTTAAGCTTTAGTACGATGAACATGGACCAGTTATAATGAGTTCTGAGTGGAGGACAGGTTCAATCGGAGCATACAGGAGCTTTCTGTAGTTTGGGATTTTTTATTCAAATGCTAGAGCAAACTACTCATGGATGTGTCTTTTGTTGGTGTGCATATATTTATTTTTTTTGAAAATTACTATGTGACTTTGGATACAGCAGTTTGTGAGCTGAATCAAAACTATACTGGGTCCTGTGTCTTAAAATGGCTGCATTCTATATATACAAATATATATAAATGTTTCATTGAGTAAAGGTTATTATTTTTATTTTTTATTTTTGGTGACAAAAATCTTGTTAAACAGCCATGGTGTGTGTATGTTATATATAATAATAATAAGAAGAAAATTTTGCACTAGCTTTGCAAAACTGAAAGACCTACTGAGATGCTATTAAAAGGATTAAAATGAAGGCCAGTATCATAAACTGGCAGAGACTATTGCCAGTCATGTACTAGGATATACAGAACCAAGAGCAACAACTTTTCAGGGAAACCATAACCAGTAAAACATATCAATTTGCTTGTCGGGTACTAGAAGTGGTGGATTTAAATGTGAAATACAAGTTTGTCTGTGGATTTAACAGGGCTCTTAAGATGTAGATAAACCTGGAGGTTCCAGGCAGCTAATTATGTGCAGTACCATCAGAAAATGAACTACATGTTGGGTTGTTTTGAAAGACTTTAAAAATTAAGCTGATCTAGAGACTCTCAAAATGTTGAGTGATGAAAAGTCAAAAAAAAAAAAAAAAAAAAGACCGAAAACACAGGAGAACAAATCTCGAAAATCACTCTTGACTTAAAGAATTTTTTTGTGTGTGGCAGGGTGTGGCGCAAGCCCCCCCACACCCTCAGACTTATATATACCACTTCTTAGATTACCATACCTCAGAGAAAAGGGAATGTCCCAAGAAATGACGTCTTGGACTTAATATATGTAACTCCATTCTTTTGGCCATTCAGCCTTCTTGTTTTGAGTCCCAACATTTCAAATGGTTACCTGATTGGCTTGTTGGCCCTAATAGTACATTTTTGTTTAAGTTGTCAGTGAAACTATTAATATAAAGTCTTTACATACTTCAGTCCCACATGATGTTGATTTAGAATAGGTGAGTAACATATTGATTAATGATATGGAAGTTTTTTGTTATAAAAGAATAAAGTGATTTTTGATTATGGACGGCAAGTGTCAGATAATTTCATTTTGTTTGATAATCATTGAGCAGAACAGGGGTTTTGTTATGGGTGCAGCAATTGCACCAAATTATGCCATTTATATTTTATTCTTTTGGGAAAATGAACTTTATGCAATGCATTTTTATATAACTCTCCATTTTTAAAATATTAATTTTATTGTCATTTTCGTCAAGAACGTTTTTTAATGATAAGGGGAAATAAATGTCCAGTAACCTTTCCACAGTGTTTGCAATGAATTATTTGTGTCGAAATTAGGAAATGCTTACTAGAACTGGTTTGTCTTCTGAAATACAAGCACTGGCATTTTATAATTGGACATTTAATTCCATAAAAATGGCTAAGAGGTGAATAATTTGATTTAAAGTATGACTTAAACTTGGAATTTGAGCCAGTAGTGAATAGAAAGTAGAAAATATCTATTCTTGCAGTGGATCAACTCAAATGGGTTCAGACAAATAATTTATGTAACTGGGCATTTCAGAGTGACAGTATAATATTTGTTTGCAAAACCGAAAAGTTACTATCTAACAAAGTCTGTAAATAAATGCAATGCCCAGAAGTCATCATCAGCTGAAATGGTACGCTTCTAATGTGCAACATGGGTGCACATTGCTAAAAAGTGTTTAATTAGTAAGGCTTAACCAAAAAAAAATATATAATTTGAATCAGTATGCTAGTAATGAAAATATGAATACAGTGTGTATATAAACAATAGGACTTCTAACCAATATTCTGTTAATGAAAATGTGCCAATCTAATTGTGATATAGTAACTTTTAGAATAGTAGATCGGCATATTATCTGTGCACCACTACTATGTAAACGAAATATACATTATTGATAGCCGAAAAGGAATTGGAGAGGCTTATAAGTTTTAGGAGCAAGACTTCAGTTGTTAAGAAATCTTATGTCTTTAGGCATAAAACAAATCACAAGAGAAAAGAGGAGCTAGCCTGATGATTGTTGAGATTGGAAAAATTATTCAAAAAAAATGTAGAAATGCAAAGTCTGTTGTGTAAAATGTTGCATCCTTTAGTTTTGGTACGTAGTATAACATATGATGTTATAACAAGTCAAAATGTCCACCATCTGAAGTCTTGCTGAAATTGTATGAGGAAGGAGCCCAGTCAAATAATACAATATCAGACTATATCCTAGTTAAAATGGAGGATGGGGGTGGAACATCAGCCTGACACTTTGTCAAAAATACACAGCCCAGAGAAAGAGAATAGGATAGGTATAGAAATCTCAAGATGAACTAAAATCTGCCTTGAATGAAAGGAACAGAAGACCATCTGTGTTATTAGAAACCTGTGACTGAATCTTATCAGGAACCCCACATTTATTAAGCTAGTTAAAGAGGAGAGGGCAGTTGCTGAAATGCAAGTACCCTTGGTCCATGATAAGGACAAGAAGATTCCGTTAATTAAAGAAATGGCAGGTGCCTGTGTGAAAACACACAGGGAGAGACCCATAACAGCAAATAGTCAAAGAAAAGAAAAGGAAACTGGCTAGGGTCTTAGGGTTCCTCTGTAAAGTTAAAAGAAAAGGCTAGTCAAGAGCAAGAGTCTCTGCAGCATGTTGTTAAAGAAGCAGGAATTACCGAGGATAATGAGAATGAAATGACAAAACTAAAAATAGAAGAAGGTCACTGACAAGAGTTGCCTTCTGTACTGCAAGGAATAGGTGAAAAACACTATACTTTCATAACAATGTACTTACTGCAAATGGATGATCAGATTGTCCCCATCTCTAAACTTGCTCAACAGTCCTACTTGCATACTTCTGCAGTTTATGACTATGAATGCTATGATTTTTTTTTCTGTTTATCTGTTTGGCTGCCCTGTCTTGCAACTGAAACTTAAATGACTGAAGATTATAAGAATAACATCAAAATCCTAAAATCATAATAATCAGGTTGTAACATATCATACTGGGAAGTTTAGAATTCTCCATCTAAGGTATGGTATGAGATGTATATGCTATATATTTCATTATTTCCACTGGCATAGGTATCAGTCTCCCCTTATTCTCATACTTGCTTGTTTGCTATATTTAAAAGCTTTATTTAATGTGTGTGTGTGTATATGTGTGTGTGTGTGTGTGTGTGTGTGTGTGTGTGTGTGTGTGTGTGTGTGTGTGTGTGTGTGTGTGTGCGTGCGTGCGTGCGTGTGTGTGTGTGTGTGTGTGTGTGTGTGCATGCGTGTGTGTGTGTTTGTGTGTGTGTGTATATATATATATATATATATATATATATATATATATATATATATATATATATACAGAATGTCAGGAAGGGAAATTGTCATGTCTATTCACCCCCCATGCATCATCTAACTTATGTGTGCTAGCCCTAACCATAACACCACCCTGCCTCTAACACTAACCCTACTCATTATGTAACTAAAAAACATTTCCCCTAAGATTTCCTACACAAGACAAAAGAAAACAGCATTCAGGTAAACCCTAACTCTAACTCTCACCCACGAACACTTGCATAATTACAACTGCAATAACAGAATCTTGCACATCTCCACAACTACCACTTTATCATTCAAAGATTAATTTTCCTGGATACTCCTCCTTGCCTACAATGTACAAAACCACATTCAGCATATGTGATTCACTCAAATGAGCATTCACTTATTTGTGCATTATCTATTTTTAGTTCCCATAAAACCTTTCTATCAAATGTGATTCTACATTTTGAGTTACAACCATATGTGTAGATGGATGTAGCTATGCATCAATTTATGTATCATTGTGTGCAGTCTTTATTTTTCTGTCACCTTGGGGAAATTGGTGTGGGGTTATTTCTCCAACAGATATCTACTATGTTGCAGTCAAATTTAATTTGGTCTGAGAGTGTGCCATTTATTTATTTATTTATCAGAATAAAGCACTATTATTAAAACCCTATTATTAAAACGTTTTTGAGAAACATCTTAAATTTCATGAAAGTAGATTTTTAATGAATGATTATATTTTATATAGGATAGTGTGCTGCAGTTTATTGTCTTTTTTTAAATTTTGATAATGAACACTGTATGTTTAAGGTTTAAGCAATGTAATAATAGGGTCCAATTAGACAAATGCAATGAATGGCTAATGGTGTTTTTAAAAACAAAATGTTCACATAGTAGATGTACTCTGATGAAGGCTATAGTGGTGAGCCGAAAACGCTTAATGTGTTTAGGTTCATAGGTTCATAGGCAGGTACTAGGCTACCGGCCCAAGGGCCTACATAAGCCTAGCCAGCAAGGTTCCATGGCTTACGCCACCCAAGAAAGTTATTTTCCTGTGCCTCCATCGAGCAGAGACACAGAAGTGATCTCCGGGGTGCATTTCCTATTTCCCATCCACTCATCAAGATTTTTCTTGAAGAGTGCTAATGAAGAACTTTGCTTGACATAGATGGGTAGCTTGTTCTAGAGTATAGGAAGTCTCTGGGACAGGAATCTATCCTTCCAGCATGTCCTGTTTATTGTGGTGACCAAGTTTAAGTCCCTAGAGCATGTAGCTCGGAGGGACTGGGATTTTTTTAGGTGTAGCATGTCCAACAGCACTGGGTTTGACATATATGTTCTATTGCTGCCTGGATCTGTCATTGTTTTCATTTTGTGGAACTTGGACATTTTCATGGGGGTGTTTGGACATTTACAGGTTTTCTTAAAACAGTGTTTACGCCTTTTGTACCCAAGGGATCACCTTGGAGTAAACAACATGCTACGGGGTAAAGCTGGAGTTTTTTGAGGCGGTCAGTGTAGGGCATTTGTTTGAGGCCAGTAATCCTCTTTGTGAGGTACTTCTGTGGCCTTTCCAGCTGCTGCAGATGTCTTGTGAGGTACATTCCAAAAGGGGTGCTGTACTCTATAATGGGTCTAATAAGTGTCGAGTAGAGGGGAACAATGACCTCTTTTTTCCTGGATGAGAACCCTTTTATGATGAGGTGTGCCATGTAGAAGGACTTCATGACTACTGTGTTAATGTGACTATCAAAGGAGAGACTACTGTCCACCTAGGTCCCATGGTCTCTTATCACGCATTCAGTGTTAAGTAGATTGCTGCCTATGTGGTAGTTCATGGCTACAGAGTTTTTGGCATTGAGCTTGAGGCCATGGCTCTGACACCAAGCATCTGTCTCAGTGAGGCCCTTCTGTAGGATGTCCACATCATTTGGGGTCTTCACTTTGGCTCCTAGTTTGCAGTCATCTGTGAGCTTCATTAGCCAGAGGCCTTCTGTGTTAGCCTGTACTTCAGAGAAGTAGATACCAAACAGGAGAGGTCCTAGGACTGAACCCTGTGGTACTCCACTTATCACTGCTTTGAGGTCAGATTTGAAGTCTGGAACTTTTACAGTGTGGGTTCTGTCAGTGAGACAGTTGGTAACCCATCTTGTGATGTAGGGATTTATACCTACTTTAGTGAGTTTAGCTATAATTCTAGAATGGGGGATGGTGTTGAAAGCCTTGGCCAGGTCAAGATAGGCTGTGTGAACCACTTTACCCTCATCCACGGCTTTGGTCACTGCCTCAAAGAAGTCAATCAGGTTCAGGAGGCATGATCTGCCTTTCACAAACCCGAACTGGGTGGGATCCAGAGTTTGGAGTTTACCAATGTCTTTGTTTATGAGTTCCATGATGATTCATTCCATTGCCTTGCAGACCAGGCTTGTTAGGCAAATAGGTCAATAGTTCCCAGGATCAGTGTTGGCACCCCCTTTGTGGAGTGGGATAACTGTTGCTGTGTGCCATTCAGTGGGCACAAAGCCTGATGCAAGGCTATTATTGAACATGGTGATTAACTGGGGAGCCAGTTCGTTCTGACATTCGTGTAAAATGCAGCCTAGGATGTTGTCTGGTCCCATGGATGCTGTGTTTTTGGCTTTAGAGAGTGCAGATTTTACCTACATAGTTGTGATTACAGGGACTCTGCATTCTTCCTGTATATATATGGGCCATTTAGGGGGTGAGAGGGGGGTAAAGTTAGCACTGAACCTATCTGCCGGAATGTTGGCAATATCAGTTGGTTCTGTAATTTTTGTGCCTTTGTGCTGTAACTCAGAGCAGATCTGGGTGTTTAATAAATAGGAAATTTTGATATATGTTCTATTGCTGCCTGGATCTGTCATTGTTTTCATTTTGTGGAACTTGGACATTTTCATGGGGTGTTTGGACATTTACAGGTTTTCTTAAAACAGTGTTTATGCCTTTTGTACCCAAATAAATGTACTTTGAATATAACTGTGAAACTTCTACAATGCTATGAGAAATATTTAAGTATCAAGTTCAAGTACGTTTTAAGAAATATGTAGGGATTTTTTATAGTTCTTTTTTCATTGTTTATATTAATTTGTGTTAGTAATTATAAAATCATAATAGATTAAGAAAATGTTAACAAAAGTTTGACAGTAATGTGCACGGTTAACAAAAGTGCAGTTAGCAGATGGAATACAGACGTTTTTGTAATCTTATATAGATTATGCAATCTGTAAATGTACAGACTGCAATAACACTTAATGCATATGTGCTTCAATTTATATAGTGCGTCAGCGTGGTTAAGATCAGCCATTATCTATAAAGTTTTGACACCCACAAGCCTCAGTCAGGCGTACAGTTAGCTTTTTTGTAAGCTACTGAATTGTTTCACATTAAGGGTTCATTAGGGCAAAGAGTTTGTTGATGCATATTTTTATCAAACCACCAAGGCCATTTCTTTAGAAAAGGAGTACTTGTATGTTTATGGAAGTATATTTATACATTTATAATATCTATTTTCCCATGGGCTTTAATGTCTTGGGTTGAACCATTTTTTTCTTCTATTCCCAGATTTCAGCAGTACTCTGGTTTCTTGTAGATGCAGGAAATATTTTATTTAAAATGACTTTATTTTTACTAGTTGGTTGCATAAAGGTATATTCCTCCATTAATCGTAATCACTTTAACAGACAAATCTTTTAAAAGATCTATATTTCTGCATATTTAATTCTAATGTTCATTGTTGTGTTGTGTAACTTTTGTTTTTCCTCTCGGCAATTGTTAATTGGAAATATTCCCAAAGTGGTTCAAACTATAATGTAAATAAATTGCATGAAATAAATTAAAAGGCAAATTTGTTTATAACTATGTAATTTGAAATACCTTTATCATTTGGAAACTCCACCATTCTCCAATGCATTTTTTTTCTAATACTGCCTTGGAGATTACTATCAGACTAACAAACTAAAGACTAAAAGAATATTGTCTTGATTCTGTCTCTTACAGGAGACAACATTTGCTACCCTGAAATTATCACTTTTTTCAAGGTGATACCACTGAGGTTTGCCAGTGGTCTGCAGAGTACAAACACAACACTTTATACTCTTTGAGAGTTACCTTAACAAACTTCCATGCTTTCTACCCCTACAATGCCTTGTGTTCCTTTTTTTCTTTCTCCATGGTAGTTCTGATATGCAACTATGTATGCACATCAGTGACCATCCCATCTCTTTTTCTGATAACAATGCTCTTCCCTTGGTTACTTTGTAAAGAGATGAACAAAAATATATGATTAATTTTGGGGAAGCATCCTTTACCTCCAAATGCAATGAAGTAAAAGTTGATTATATTAAGTGCACATTGTGTGTGTGTGTGTGTGTGTGTGTGTGTGTGTGTGTGTGTGTGTGTGTGTGTGTGTGTGTGTGTGTGTGTGTGTGTGTGTGTGCCTGTGAATGGGGAAGGGGATAAAAAAAAAACTGCAACCTTCAGAAAGCATTTTGTGATTTGCTTAATTTTATTCCGTTTCTGACATACCTTACCCCACTGCCTGCTAATCATCAGTTTCATTTCCTGGTCAATCATTTGATTTGTTCACCATCACCTTGATGAAGATTATATGAGAAGGCCCATTTTTAAGGCAGTCATCAGTGGT
Source organism: Protopterus annectens (assembly GCF_019279795.1). Lineage (NCBI taxonomy): Eukaryota > Metazoa > Chordata > Ceratodontiformes > Protopteridae > Protopterus > Protopterus annectens. Next base: position 664,549,832 of record NC_056741.1, on the reverse strand, counting down.
AGTTTGTATCATGCCTTTAAATCCAGACAGACTTGGCTTAGGGCTAGGGAAGGGGATGTGCATTGGGCTGACAGAGAAGTTCTTTTACTCTTATAAAGTCTGGTTCCTTCAAGACAGACTCACCTGAGCCACAAACTACAGGAGGTGGTTTCCCTGTTCACCATTAGATAAAATTGCACCCACACAATGTGATCCTTTGAGTGCATGCAAACCTCTCCTTCCTCCTAGCAGAGTTAAGCAAGTCACACATCTTCACTGCTTTCCCTGATGCCTGCCTCCAAAAGTGCCATGGCCACTAATCAAACCCAGATCACCTGGATCACAATCAGGGTTCCATCACTTTGTGCCATGGAGCCAGGCTAAACATTTTGTAATTTTATTTCTGAAACAGTTTGCCTCTGAGAAAGCTACTTTTGGCAGGTGAGTTTCTCCTGAATAGAGTGCTGTTGAATCTCACTTTTGCAAAATAACATAGAAATGTTTATGCTTAATAGCTGCAAAACTACATTGAACATTAAATCATATTATTAATGAGGACTGACTGAGCCAATATAAACTTTTATGCAACTATACACATCTTTGCTATTATTCTCCCTTTATTCAGGTTCTATGTGAAATATGCCTTATTTAACTGGATGTTATTTTGTCATTTTTCTTTAAATGAATAAATATGAAAATTTTATATAAATGATGCTAGCATAATTAATGTGAATAAACTTTTTTTATGTCCAGACAGAACTGTGAAGAAGCCTACCATAATTATTTCTGTTCCGCCACAAGATAATACACCTGCAGTTGCTGTGACACTTGTCTGCCTGGTATATGATCTTCCTCCACACACTCTAATATCTTGGAATGTTTCTGGAAAAGAAATGGCAGGAAAGATGAGTTCTGGAATGATTACTATAGATGGAGACTACATAGTCATGAGTGAGCTAAAAATACCGACAGAAATTTGGAACAAAAAGAC
>NC_056741.1:664403862-664543862 GCF_019279795.1 Protopterus annectens | reverse complement strand
AGTAGTTTGTCAGCCATGTAAGTGCAAGCCAAACAACATCCCAGATGAGTAAATGCAGTCCCTGGAATGCTGGAGAGTACCAGCAGTGGACAAAACAGAACTTCTGACCATGCATGTGGAAGACAAACAACCAAGCACAGTGAAAAACAGCAGTACTGTAGCAAAGCAGCAAACTGGCTGGTACCTACACAAGTAGGTGTACACAACCCAAGCAGGTATGTAATAGAATGCATATGTCACACACAGATGCCATATCAAAGGCAGCACACAGGTGTAGGAGTATATGTATGACCATCATTGCCCTAACAGGAAATTATCTGAAAGCAATGTCAATATGCACACACACACCAATGACATGTAATAATAATAATAATAATAATAATAATAATATATGTCATTGGTCACAAATCTATGATTAATGCTATATAACCAATATTATTGTGCATATGAATTTAAATAAAGTACACTGGTTAATATGTAACACACAAGTATAACAAGAAGAAAGATGTATTGCAAGTAGTAACCAGCAACCTGTGTGCATATGTCCAACATCTGTATAATGGCCATAGAGTTGGCAGAAATTGACCTTGTAACAAAACAACTACATTAAAATGGATGGGAATTCCAACAAAGGTGAACATATACCATGCATATATGCAAACTATATGAATACCTACAAAGGTGGGTTGTGGACAACATGAGCCCACATCAAAGAAGACATGCCATCAAAGTTCTGTATTCAAATTGATAAAGCAGGACAACAGAATGTAAGGTGACACATTACAAATGCATGTGCACACCACCTAGGGTGGTACTGAAGTCACCTCAAACTACATTTAAGTGAATTGCCAATGTATATCACATTGGTAGACTGCAATGCTGATTTCAACAAAAATGGGCATGTATAAATCACACGCACACACAGTACCGTGCAATCATATAACAGCAGCAGACATAGGTAAGTAATCTAAGAATTGGTATCACATGCAAATATATAGTGTCACGGCAAAGGAAAACAACATGTGGAATAAACACCTGTCATTATATGTCACAGATCCTTATGTCTGGCCAAAGGACAGTTCTGGGAGCAACTTTACAGCACATTAACATTAAGTCAGTGACTGCTCACAGTTTCAAGGTTCAATGGTGTTTGTCTATTGATCAAAATATGTGCAGGATCATGTACATAAATCATGGCATATGTATACTATTTGCCAAAATGTGTAAATTTATGTTAATAAGGTATGGGTGCAGAAATGTAATGTAAGCCAAAGAAGACATATTGTACTGTTACTGTAGAGATTATCATTACCACTGGGTATAAATGAATGTTACACTGACAGCCTATACATTCAGTAAATAAATACAGCCCCATAAGTATCAGACACATTTACATTAAACAATATGGCATCACCGTTGCCATCACATGCCACATACAATGCTAGTATGCAAGTATTACAGCATCACAAGCATCATCTAAAGCACAGGGGTAAGGATATATCCTTCTGTTGAACATACTTGACATGGCAAACCACAAGTCATTGCCATACCACTGTGGTATTTGTGGAATATAGGCAACATATTGTTTACAATTTGCTATCAGTACCACACTTGTATACAGTGGAAGTGTTGCAGCTGTAGCAGCATGTTAACTGCCAAAACTCATGTACAGCTGAATGCTGAATGAAAGTATAATATGGTAATATGTGCCATGCACCCATTGAAACATAATGCTAAATGTCACATGACATCTGCAGTGTACACTTGGATGTGTGCCACATAACCTTAGCAGCAAAATGCATAGACAGTCCATTCACTGATATGGCAAACACCATGTTGGCACAGCAATACTTATGGTGCTGAAGGCCTGTCTTGATAGAGATGGACATCACAAATAATCTCCCAGGTTATTTTCCTGAATGAGTCCTACATAGCCTGTGCCATAACTTGAAACAAATTCCCTATCATGTCTTTTATTTGTGTCCAAAAAGACGCCAGTCACAACCTCCTGGATCTGCTCTCTATAATTGTCTGGTTAGGGTGCTTGGCATAATCTCCTTTATGGTACAGCTGTGATGATGGCATATGCAGGTCCAGCTTCCTTGTCTTCATCTTCATCTCTGTCATGGGTATCATCATCATCAAAGAACTATGGCAGCGGTCTGGCATGCACTTGTCTCTGATGGCTGATGGGTGAGGGTCCACAACTTCCATTCTCCATCAAGGTAAATCACAAAACAAGACAGAAAGTATGTATACATACCTGCTACTACATGACTATATAACATACCCACTGTGACACAGTGAACAGGCACAAAACAGTTACTATATAACCTTAGAATATCTTACAGCCACAGTCAACCATACCACCATATGTGATGCACGTCAGTTATCAAAACCATCACATTGAAAACAAAATGTCTATCAGACAACACATTCCTGTGAAAAGCAGAGCTGGCATTAAACTGAAACTGATGTGCATACCTACATTCTAACAGACATTAAGTAACATCACATTGACATGTGATGTCTGTCTATGAGAATAAAGGTAACACATTCTCAGATGAAATGGCCTAAAATGATTATGCAGGACAAGTAAAATCAACATATCTGTTGCTAAAAAATGTCTAATCATGCATACAACACATTCCCTGTGTCATATTATCGATATTTATGTATGTTTTCAATACAGGGCCATATCAGGGCCACTGTATCCTCCACAGAATATGAGCAGTTCACTCAAGGCCATGCCATGGCGTGCATAACATAGCTTATCAGTGGAAATTCTGACATTAACTGAATACTTGTTTACCAGCCATCATTATGCATGGCAAGCATGTGCAAAGCCAGCACACTTACATATTCTGATATTTGAAGAGAAGCATGGCATGCACTGTGCCATGCAACACTCATGAGTCTACCTTGCTAAACAACAACACAGTGAAAATGACAACATAACATTAGTAGTGTGATCTGTACTGTTTAATACTTGTGATGTATGCCTCAGTAAATTGGCCATTGGACCATCTGACAGAATGTCACTATTTCCATGTTTCTTGTCTTGCATGTGTGCCCTGACATTTATGTTGGTGTGTGAATGCCAATTGTAAGCCAGGATTCTGTGCATGTAATGAGTCATATGAAGAGCCACCAATCAACATATTGATGTAATGAAGATATAGTGACATGATAATACAGGGGGAGATATGAAAAACATATGAAAAACAGCTGAACAAGGCAACATAGCCTTTGGCTGACCCAGCATCAGTTTCTGAAATGTAACATGACACACTAGCAGTAATGTACATTTATAACCACAGTGACAGCCTGTGACACATGGACATACAGAATATATCATACAGACAGTCTTGACTGTCTACAAATGCATCAAGTGCCCCACATACATACATATATTAGAAGTCATTGCCATACAAAATGCAAACAGCATGATGCCGCTTGCTGATTATGGAACAGACAGTTTGAAATATTAGAAAGGAATACACACATTTCCCTAAACATAGGATGCAACTGTATTTTAAAGAAACCATCAGCATTGTTATAGGCAGATGGAATACCCATGTTGAACTAAATAGCATACCAGACAGTCTGCTAACATTGGGAACACTGACATAGGAGACGGACGCTCAGTATTTGAACAGGCAGGCTATGCACAACAGATTGGACACTGAAAAACCACAACAACAGAAACAAATTTGCCAATACATATATTACTAATAGCAAGCAAAGGAGTCTTAACTTGTATGTGAAACATTGCAACCAAAGGCACTGTGACAGTTACACATAAGTGACTGTCATCTAGGTTGTGGCCTACAATTCAAAAGATTATGCTCTGCAAATATGGTGTGTTGCTAACTGATATGTAAACGTAGTTTGCGATAATTCATACTTTTAATCACAGGTATTGTCTAACTATTGTACTTGTATTGCTGCATTATAAGTAATATACATGGTAACATCAAAAATAGGAACATGCAACAATGATCACATCTCTTTTATTTATAAAATCAGGCAAAGTAATCAACATACCTCTTTCTCTGCAATGATCCTCCAGCCTATGCATTTGCTTGATGCACAAAGCCCAATTCCAAGTGTGCTCTTCATCACCTGAAAAAAGTAAAAAATGCTGCAGGTATAAAATACCATTTATTTTATTTTATTTTATTTATTTATTTTACAAGGCTGATCCATAGCTAGTGGGGTTTGGCTTTATTGGCCTGAAATTGTCCATTAAAACAACTTCAAATGTAAAAGTCATGTGCAATCAGAATTTCCATATAGCTGAAACACCTGATGTTCATAAGAGTCATTTGCATATATCCCATGTGCCTCTGTTACAGGGGGTTTGGGAGGTCACTCATTGGAAGTTCTAGCTTGGCTGGAGTTTTCATTTAGTTTTTACTGATTGGTTTTTCAGTGTGACCTTCTCACTTTTTGTTTTAATTTGTTAGTTGGGATATTTTGCAGTCACCCTAATGATAATGAACATCAGCTGAGTATAACAACCCTATGTTTTTTTATGCTTAGTCAAACACTTTGCTTTTGCTATAGTGATGATGTTATAGCAATGCTGAAATATGCATATCCATAGCTAGTTGGGTTTGGCTTTATTCACCTGAAATTGTCCATTAAAATCACTTCAAATGTAAAAGTCATGGGCAATCAGAATCGCCATAAAGCTGAAACACCTGATGTTCATAAGGGTCATTTGAATATATCCCATGTGCCTCTATCACAATAGGTTTGGGAGGTCACTCACTAGAAGTTCTAACTTGGCTGGAGTTTTCATTTAGTTTTTATATGTGTTACCTGGGAAATTCTGACTGGGCCAGATCCATTTACAGCGGAGGCCCAGGGAGAAAAGCTCTGGTATTTTGTTCAACAAAAACGATACAGCAAATAAAATACAAGAAATAAAATGTAGCAAACTGATTACAACATATATAATGAACATAGTAATCAAAACAAGAAATTAGTGAAACACTCCAAATAACCAATGAAATGAAAAATGAATTAAATGGCAATAGCAGTTATACATTGTTGGACCGTTGTTATGAGAAGAAATATATCAAGCATTTCAACAGCTAAACGTTTCACTTTCCCAATAAACATAGCATGGAGGTGACCAGTGAGCAAGTGGGGGAGATAGCAGTGAGAGTATGTTTATGTGATACAAGGGCATAACCAAGTACTAAGGAGATGTGATTTGAGGGAGTTTTTGAATTTAGAGGTGGTAGGGGCAGTGGACAAGGAATGGGGAAGGGAGTTCCAATTTCTAGCAACAGTGTGGAAGTAGAGTGCTTTCCCTGCATTATTATTAGCCTTGGTGATGCAGTGGAGCAATCTTCCACTAGATCTAAGGTACCAGTTTGCAGTGTAGGGAGTAAGAAGCTTGGATATTGAGGGATTTTTTTCAGGGCATTTGAGAATATTGTAGGCTGGAACCAGCTAGTTATAGTTAAGCAGCTGTGGTAGCTCAAGCCACTTCAGTCCTTTTAGTGCAGTACAGTGATGGTTTCTATAGGTCGAGTTTGTAGCAAACTTGGCTATTTTATTGTAACAAGATTCTAGTTTGTCTAGGAAAGACTTTCTGATTTGGGTGAAGATTGGTGCTGCGTACAATAGAGTAGAGAGGAGGTGGCTTTGTGCTTGAGTGACTCTAGCTTGTTGTGAGAGAAAGGATGTGTGCCTGTATAGAGTATGTGTTTTTAAGATTATTTGCTTGTGGGCTTGATCTATGTGTGTTTTTCCTAGTGTAATGTGTTGGTGTTATGATCTTATGTGAGTAAGGTGTAATTTTGAGATTTATAACTGTAGGGCAGATGTAGAAGTATGAGTTGGTTTGAGAGGGCGGGCTAATGTGGGTAATGTGATAAAAATAATTTTGTAGTGGTTGGTCTGTTTGTATGGAAATGAGGAAAGTTAGTGATATGAGTGCTATTGATAAGGATGTAAGTTTGGGTAACATGATAGTCTTTAGAGTGAATACTACAATTAGGATCCCTGGTTGGTTGTGTGTAAGGGGGGAGGTGTGTCGGTTTGGTATGTGTTGCTTGGAGTGGGATCAGTGTAGGAAGTAAATAGATTGGATGTTGGGAGGAAAGTGGGAGAGTGGGTTGGGAAAATAATAAGGTAGTTAGGGGTTAGAATAAATGTAGAGGTAGTGGGGGCGGGTGGGAAATGGGGGAAGGGTAGGGAAATGGAGCAGGGCCAGCTATACCGTGAGGTTTTGTGAAAAAAACAATCATTCAAACCTCAGTAAGTGAAATAATACAAACTCTCCACTTTAATATATAGCTCTCCACTTTAATATATAGCTCTCCACTTTAATATATAGCTCAGTTCTTTATAGCAGAATATTTGGCTTCATTTAGGGAGGGAGCTACTATAAACCCTTTTTGCCGCGGGAACCCAGAGTGGCTAAGAACACTCATTACAGCTAGTGTGCTTTTAATGCAGGTTAGGTAAAAGACATACACCTTGCTTTTGTAGCTGTGAGGCAAGAGAAAACAATCTCCTTAACTTTAAAAAATCCCACAATGTGTGGTAACAGCCGCGTTGGTTTGGATAAAAACTCTGGGGCTGGCGTGGGTTAGGCTGGTGATTTAATAGTGAAATACCTGGATAATGAAAGAGATAGGAGACTGAGTTAGGACATATGAGAAGGTAAAGCTTACAGAGTTACCTGCACAACAACAGTTTCTTAGCATAAAGAACAGTTTGTCATCTTATTTTGTCATTATAGTTGTACCTGAAACATTTAGCACTTTTATGCACTCCCTCTCCTAGCTACTTAAGTCAGGAAGGTACAGTATGCACCATATAGTTTAATCGCATAGCTCAGTAAATAGAAACAAGCAGTATCTCTCCAGGTATTCCTTTAGTACAATCTGCATATCAAAAAACACAGTAACTGGTTTTCCTAGAGCCTAATATAGCCACAACACAGTAAGTTTGCCTTCACAGGATACACGCTGCTAAACTAGGTCATAACAGCATGCTATTAATTCAGGGAATGTATTATTTAGGCAGTTAAGTGCCATAATGACACCCATTCATGACAGCAAATGCAGAGTACTGCTGCTGACCAATAAATGGCTATAAGAGACTATGTAAAGGTTAAATGCAGTCATTTAAGCTTTGATATACCTATGTACGTGACCTCACTAAAAATGAATGTGTTAAGAGAGCCCTATGGGACTTTGTAACCTAAAGCATGTCCTCTCAGGTTAGGAACAACATGCAGTTATGGTTGTATCCCCAGATAGGGGGGGTAACTGCTATATCTATGCACTCTACTCACTATATTACTATAAGCAATTGTACCACATAACAGCATTCACCCTACTGTTCATAGGTTCATAGGTTCATAGGTTTATACTAGGCTATCTGCCCTAAGGCATTTATAAGCCTAGCCCAAATTTTTGTGGCTTACGCCACCCCTTATATGAAAAAATACTGTGCCCATTAGTTTGTTGTGCCTCTGTCCAGCAGTGACACAGAGATGATTCCCGGGGTAAACCTACGATCTCCCATCCACAGGTCAAGATTTCTCTTGAACAGAGCCAGCGAGGTGCTCTGCCTCACATGGACCGGGATTTTATTCCACAGCATAGGGAGTCTCTGAGTGATAAATCTATCTCTCCAGCACGTCCTATTTATATCCGTGCTAAGGTTTAAGTCGCTTGCTCTAGTGGTTTTGGTGGATTTGGATTTTTTGAGGTGGAGCATGTCCATTAATTCCGGGTTGGACATGGCCTTGTATGTCAGGCACATGTCACCTCTGAGCAGACGGTATGTGACTGTATAGAGCTGGAGTTTCTTCAATCTGGCAGCATATGTCAGATTTTGGAGTCCCTTTATCCTTTTGGTGAGGAACTTTTGGGGTCTCTCCAATTGCTGCAGATGTCGGGTGAGATACATCCCGAAAGGGGCATTGTACTCGATCATTGGTCTGATAAGTGAAGAGTACAGGGGAACAATGACCTCACTAGATCTGGATGTGAATCCCTTCATGATCAGGTGTGCAATGTAGAAGGTCTTTCTAACCACTTTAGCAATGTGAGTGTCAAAAGAAAGGCCACTGTCAACCTGGGTCCCCAGGTCCCTGATAACCTCTTCTGTGCTTAGTGGATTGCCACCTATATGGTAGCTTGGGGTTACCTTGTTTTTCCCGAAGGGTATGACTATACATTTTTTGGCGTTTAACTTCAGGCCGTGGCTCTGGCACCAGCTATCTGTTTCCATGAGTCCCTTCTGAAGGATATCCGTGTCTGATGCACTTTCCACTATGGCGCCCAGTTTGCAGTCGTCTGCAAACTTTGTCAGCCAAAGTCCTCCCATGTTGGCCTGTACTTCTGAGAAGTAGATGCCGAACAATAGGAGGCCAAGGACCGAGCCCTGTGGGACACCACTTGTGACCACTTGTTACACCACTTCTACACAAATGGAGGTCTCTGCATTCATATAGGCTCTTGTAAGTACATACATTAAGCAATTGCAGGTTTTAAACATATATGATCATAATGCATTGCATAGTTCAATTGGACACACTAGCAGATTAAACAGGTTTTAAAGACAGTAGCTCCTAACACAGTGCATAGCCTATTCCTCACACTAGCATATTTAACAGGTAATATTGTTTGTACAGGTAGGAGTAGTGTGCTTACCTTAGGCAGGGGGATCCGCAGGCACTTATGGTTTGAAAAAATGGTGCCAGCCAGGTATGATACACAACCTCACTTTCATGCCTCTGTTGCTATTAGCAACAGGTGGCTGATGGTGGGGATGATTGTGATGTGTCTGCTAGCTAGACCGCAAGGTTTTGTGAAAAAAACAATCATTCAAACCTCTGTTTCTGTAGGGGAAAGCAGTAAGTGAAATAATACTAACTCTCCACTTTAATATATAGCTCAGTTCTTTATAGCAGAATATTTGGCTTCTTTTACGGAGGGAGCTACTATAAACTGTGCCGCGGGAACCCCGAGTGGCTAAGAACACTTAATAGAGCTAGTATGCTTTTAATGCAGGTTAATATATGTTGCTCAGGTCATGTTCTTTAATGTTTAAATTCAAGAACACTACAGAATCTCCATACACAGTTTTGAATGTTACACACATAGTCTTTACCTAATGGAGCAGAACTGAACACAGATTGGAGAACCTGAGATTTAAATCTGCGATTCTCAGCTACTTTCACACTATAACCCTAAAACTTACCTGCCTAGCTAATTCATCTTGCCTGTGATTGTATGGAGGAAACACAGTTAAAAGAATTTATGATATGAATGTGCATGGTTGAGGTACTAATAGTGATCATGGCTTATGCTTTACAAGAAGTACAACATATCGTCTATTTATGAAAATTAAATTGCAAGCATGACTGCATATCAGCACAGTGGTTACAGCACAAAAGCACAACTGCAAACATTCATATCTCTGACAGTGGCCTAGCTGTCATGAGATGCTCCACTCCAGTGCAGACCAGTCAGCATTCAGGTGATCTCGTCTTCAGTTCAGTTTGGTGCACAGACATGTTGAAGCCTTCTGGAAGTAGCCATCTTGATGATAATGTTGAAAATGTCAATATATCCCATTCAAAGGTCCTACTCAGTTCACAGGAAGCAATGGTCAGATCTGTAACTGTATGAAAATCACAATTTAAAAGTGGCACTTATGGCATGTTATCAGATCATTTGAAGATAACAGGCACGTGCTGCATATGGTCCCTATTAATGATACCTATTGGATATTTGCACATACCTTTCCATTACACTGAGCTATTGGTTAATGCACTGAATTTTGGGAACATACACAGATATACACAAATGGAATTCCAAAACATTGAATTTTTATTAACCTTACTAATTATATATCGTGCAAATGGGTCTTGAAAACTGTATGCACATAGCTGGTCTTACTTTCAGGTGTACCAGACTCATAGGTAGCTGCAGAGGTAATTCTGAACTTGATAGCAATACTGTGTTGGGATAAGTTTCTCTCTCAATGTTATCATTATTCCTTAGAAATGTATGCATATATGCTTAGATTGATGCATTTAGGGAAAATTGTGTGCAATATGAAAAATGTATGTGACTTGATGGAGGGTTGTAGGAATGACCAGTATCACTACCAAGCAGTGCTATCCCATATGCAATTGCACAGACAATTAACTGGAGCTGCTCTATAGTTGACATCTTTTGACTAAAATCTAGGATGTTTCTACTTGAATCCAAGCTATCAAAAGATAAGAACAACATTTTGAGTGCATTTTAAGCTGTATTTGCACTTTTCGACTGTATTGTACTGTTTTCCTGCTTTGTTTTGTACCTTTTTTTACTGTTTCTGTTTGTTGCTGCCTCATATATCTACACTTACTTTTGCTGAGATATTGCTTAGATAGCATACACTAGATCCAGATCCTGACTTGCTGAACCTAGCCTGTTTTTCAAACACTTGAACTCAAATCCAGCCATTTTACATTAAGAAAGGCTCGCCTGCACTCTTGTGGCAGAAGAGTGTAGCTATAGCTTTGCCTGAGCTAGAGATTGCTGGAGAAGAGTCATTATGTGATTTCCCATTGGCAGACTAGTGTATTACTGTTTAATTTTGCCTGTATAAAAGCCTTGCATTAGTGAGTAGCTGCGCACCGAACAAAGGTTTTTAGCGCTGCCTTGTATAAACACAAATGCCTAGAATCACTATTTTCCCTACACACCAGTTATTGAAATCCTCTCAGGCTTTCCTACTGCTCTGCAGGCAACTCAGCTACATGCTTCTGCACTGTAGGCAATTCACTTGAGCACTAAGCAGTGTCCCCTCACTCATCATCCCTGATCATCTATAGAAAAAGCCACCTACTATATCCTAAAGAAAGGATTAACTAATTTTCCCTTTCCAAGTAGTGCCAAAGGATTACCTGTGACTATGGACAGTCAGTTTCCCTACATTTCTTCAACTAGCCTGATTGACATGGGCATCCTGAGGCAAAGTAGCAAATGCCTCATGTATACTGATAACCACTTGCTCCTAAAGCAAACAAATGCAGTATGTGAGAGATGTAACTATACCATGGAAATAGAATCAGTCCTCTCACGTAAAAATCAACAAAACATCAAACCAGTTGTCAGCACTCATACCTCTCCTCTCACACAAGGTAAGACCAAAACACATAAACCTACATATGCAGAGGTACTGAGTAAGATCCTGCCAAAAGATCAGAGACCTCCCTAACACAAACAACCTACAAATACTGTTACAGAAACATAATCCAGCACTACACGGAACAAAATACATAGCAGTGTCTCATCAATTAAGCCCCTAAGGCAAAACACCTCAAAACCTGATGTCTTGGTCATAGGTGACTCAATAGGGAGACACACCGATGTCCCACTCACCAGGATGGACAAAGAAAAAGTCACAGTCAGCTACCTATCAGGTGCCAGGATCCATCAAATCACTCATGCACTCAATCTGTCAGCAACAATTATCATTATGACTCTGTCATAGTACATGGTGGTGTGAATGATTTGAAACATACCTCTCTGGACTATATAAAGAGAGGCATGACTGAACTCTCTGATTATGTGTCACAGGCAGATATGAACATACCTCTCTAGGCTATATGAAGACAGGCATCACTGAACTCTCTGATTATGTGTCACAGGCAAGTATGTCCCTAGCCCTAAGCAGCACTCTACCTTCACAAAAGATTATGCCACAATACAGACAAAACATGATTGATTTCAATAATTGGCTTAGCTTCTGGTGTCACTCCAGGGGGATCCAGAATTTGTCAGTGTGGACAGCATGGGTGAGGAAGCTTTTTGTGCCTTCGGATGTCTGAACTCTGTTGTTGTTTATGTCCATTGTCTTTGTGCTACTTTTTGTGTAAATGCTTATTTATGTTGTACAAGAGCATGGAGAATGTAATTTCATTCAGCTGTGCACCTTTTTGCTGTATGGGTTGAATCACAATAATGTTTACTTACTTACTTACTTACTTACTTACATGGTCGACAGACCATGCTGCTTTGTCAGAGATGGCCTTCACATGGCCTTCACTTGTCTACTCAAGGCTTTTGGATAGTGGCAAGGATGCTTGCCTGCCCCATAGTGCCTTTTTTAGGGAATGCTTAAACAACAAAACTTCTCATGCAAAGAAAACCATTAGAGATAAACACAGAGTCATGCTGCTTAATGCTAGGAGCCTAATCAGGAAACTGCACTCTCTGAAAGCACTCCTCACCTTGGAAGATGCTGATCTCTGTGTATGCACTAAAACATGATTCAAGGCCACAGAGAGCACCTCAGACATACAAGGCTACAATGGCTTTCACACATTAAGACTCCAAAATGAATATGAAGGAACTAAAGGTGGAGATGTATCCATATTCATTAAATCCAAATATACCTCAAGACTGGTAAAACAGTACAACTCTCTTGAGCTACTCCAAGCCCAAATAACTTAATCTTAATTACCTACCACATCTTTACTAGCTACAGGTCCCCTACCATGAACCAGGAGAAGCACACTGCCTACCTGGACTTGCTAGAATTGCTTAACGTACAGCCAGACACCTTGGTCATGGGAGATTTCAACTATTCTTCCATCGACTGGGTGACAACATGAGCACAAACATGATACATGACTGGACAAAGGTTCCTGGACTTTGTTAATTGAAATGTTGTAGAACAGTTGGTCTACATCTGCAGTTTAAATGTTCTATACCTAGTGTTCACCAGCATGGGGGGGGGGGGTCATTGCACTACCCACTGTGTGTTTCCATCCATGGTAAGGTCAGACTACAAATCTGTCTCATTTGAAGTAAAGATCAGGTCTGATACCCCCACAGGAGCAAAACAACTAAAACAAAATTCTCCAGAGCAAACTATGGTCTACTAAGCTATGACATAAAAATCTTCAAAGCCCCGGCTAATACAGCCAACAATGATTCTTATGCAGAGTAGCACAAACGCCCTATATAGCCAGTTAAAGAAATACATTGACTCTGCTGTACCTGACAGAACAAAAACATGTCCTCCAAATTAAAAAGCCACTCTGGTGGACTGTTAGTATAAATAAATTATACAACAAAAGAAAGAAATTGATATCTAAGAACAGAAGGGAACTTGGTCAACAGAGGCAGAATTCCCTCTGCAATTTGAACAAGCAAGCCAGATAACTTGTAAACATCTTGGCCAGCTGTGAGGCTAAATTAGCATCCCTAGCCAAAGACAATCATAGGTTCATAGGTTCATAGGTTCATACTAGGCTATCTGCCCTGGGGCAATTATAAGCCTAGCCCGATTCTGTATGGCTTATGCCACTCCTTGATATGAGTATACTGTGCCCTTTTTAAGGTTTAGTTTACTGTGCCTCTGTCTAATAGTGACATGGGAGTAATCCTTGGGACAAACCTATGATCCCCCATCCACTTATCGAGATTCTTCTTGAAGAGATTCAGTGAGGTGCTCTGCCTCACATGAACTGGAATTCTATTCCAGAGTGAAGGGAGCCTCTGGGTTATGAACCTGTCCCTCCAGCAAGTTCTATTTATTTCTGTGCTGAGGTTCAAGTCCCTCGAGCGTGTGACTCTAAGGGATTTAGATTTACTGAGGTGGAGCAAGTCCATTAATTCTGGATTTAACATAGCTTTGTATGTCAGGCATAGATCGCCTTGAAGTAGGCGGTATGCAACTGAGTAGAGCTGGAGTTTTTTTAACTGAGCAGCATATGGCATCTGTTTGAGACCCTTGATCCTCTTGGTGAGATACTTTTGGGGTCTTTCTAATTGCTGCAGGTGTCGGGTAAGGTACATCCCAAAAGGGGCATTGTATTCTATGATGGGCCTGATGAGGGATGAATAAAGGAGCACAATTACCTCTCTTGATCTAGATGTGAAACCTTTCGTCATGAGTTGGGCTATGTAGAAGGTCTTTCTAACCACTTTGGCATAAGGCATTCTTTAGGTATGCCCACAACTTGAAAGGGAATGCCCAGTTGTGTACCAAACTGGTAGTGAGTGAAAACACTTGCAAGGAACTGGAGGAAATTGTCAACATGTTAGCTGACAGATTTGGCAATAACTTCACCCCCTGTCTACTCCTGCAATACTCAAAAGAATTCCTAACACCAGTCCTCTACCAAATATCTCCAAAGAGCAGGTCATACAAGTCCTCTCCAAGGAAAAAAGCAAGGCCTGTATGGGACCAGATCACATCCCAGGCTGCTTACTAAACAATCTAAAACAAGACATAGCAGAAACATTTAGCATGCTTTTTAACCATAGCCTGAGCACTGGCTTTGTTTTAGCAGAGTGGAGAACAGCAACAGTAATCACTTTGCACAAAGGGGCCCCATCAATCAACCCTGGGAACTATCGACCCATAAGCCTACAGCCTTATCTGTCTGCAATGCTATGGAAGGAATCATCATGAAACTTATCAACAAGGACATAGGCAACCTTCAGATTCTTGACCTGACCCAGTGTGGTTGTGTCAAGGGTAGACCTTGCTTACTGAAACTGGTGTACTTTTGTGAGAATTTCAACAAGGCCCTGGATGAAGGCAAAGCAGTACATACCACCTACCTTGACTTAGCCAACTCTCCTACCTAGGGATTAACATATACATCACTAGATGGTAGCCAAATGGCTCACTAACAGAACACACACTGTAAAAGTTGATGAGTCCACCTCCATCAGTAGACCAGTTACCAGTATTAATTGAAGGAGTGTTAATTAGACATCGGATAGGGTATTTAAAGAGTTGCTTTACACTTGAAACTTTGTCTGTGGAAGTCTCACTACCAGTGAGACGAAAAGTGCTTTACATTATTTTTGCTGTTTGCTGTTTGCTGTTTTTAAATAAAGAAGTGTTTGTATTGTGGACTTAGCTACTAAATATGCCTTGGCTTTTTGTGGGCTTGTGCTTGGCTGCTGGGACCTTCCTTTTGCTGAAGTAAGGAGTTTTCGGTTAGGCTTTTGCTTTTACCAGTAGAGTGTCACAAGGATCAGTGCTGGTCCCTCTACTCTTTGAAATAAATTTCTCTAAAGTGCAGGTGAAAGTAGATGGCCTGTGGCTTACCAGGCTGTCAGATGGCTGTAAACTGGGTGCAATCATAGAGTCCTCCAATGATGTTAATAGATTGTAGTGGTGGCTGAAGCAGACACATGATTGATGCCAAACCCATGGACTAAAACCTAATGAAAAAAATGCCTCATTATCCCATTTGGCAAAGAAGTAGGCCCTGCAATTTATAACATAGATAGCACCCCTTTAGGCTCAAACCTAGTGCTATGAGACTTGGGAACACAGGTTGATAGCAATCTGAACTTTGATCATCATGTGTCCATAGTGATAAGGAAAGTCTTCTACATCATGCATTTTATAAATAAAGGTATCACATCCAAGACTAAGGAGGTTATAACTCCACTGTACTTGACCCTTATCAGACCACTGATTGAGTACGGTGTTCTCTTCTATGTGTACCTCACTAGACACTCACAGCAACTGGAGAGATCACAGAGGTTTCTAACCAACAGAATCCAGGGCCTCCAAAACGTGACCTACACGGAAAGATTGAAAGCCTTGTCACTGTGTCATACGGGCTGCTGACAGACAACATGTGCCTAGCCTACAGAACAATCTGTGATCAGGACATGCTGGAGAGAGAGATATATATCTCCTAGAGATTGCTGCTCCTTCGGATCAAGCTCCCATTTCAGGCGAAGCAAAGCTCATCAATGACCCTTTCTCAGCACAACCTAGACAATTGGATGGGAAACTGTAAATTCACCCTCCCCAGGGTTGTCATCTATGTCCCTCATGGACAGGGGTAGCTGGTGCTAATCATATAATATCCCTACTAACAAGGCCATCTAACTATGGTCAATTGGGGTACAAGGATTTTTTCACTGCTAGGCTAGTAAAGGCCATAGGGCCATTAGTTTAGTAACCTCCTGAGAACCTATGAACCTATGACAAATTTAAATAACACAAATGAAAAGTGCATAAGGACATACTCATTGATTTTCCATATATATTGCTGGTGTTTCGATACACTCTGTAGTATATCTACGGACTCTTACATTATCCATATTTTGTGATCTAGTATGCATTTCTAGAACTGTTATGGATATGCTTATTAAATCATGTACTAGAACTATTGCCTCAGTAAAGCAAGAGCCATGTTTTTCTCTGCTTACCATGTACTGTGTTTGTGTGTGTGTGCATGTTTGTGTGTGTGTGTGCGTGTGTGTGTGTGTGGTTGTGTGTGTGTCTGTGTGTGCGTGCGTGCGTGTGTGTGTGTGTGTGTGTGTGTGTGTGTGTGTGTGTGTGTGTGTGTGTGTGTGTGTGTGTTTGTGGTCTGCTTATGGATATTGAGGCTTTCCAATGTTTTTCGTAAATTGTTCAGTTGATAATTTTCAGATACTCCATGCTCACGTAGATGGCACTTACCATTAAGTATCAGTTGTATTGATATAAGCTCATCATGTATAACAGTTCATGTTAATATGACTGTTTTTACACAGGTTGTCTGTTTAGCTTCAAATTGCATTTCAGCTACAGTATGCATGTGATAGCCATTTATATTTCTGTTTTACACATATGTTATGTGCAGTATGTTAATGTGAACTGCATGCAGAATGTGTGGATCATGCAGCAAATGCTGTTGGGTTTGGATATCCCCTGTAAGGGGTTCAAATCTCACAGGCAGCCTCTACAGATATCACAACATATATTGCCATTCCAAGTGTTATGCACTCATGCATTGTTTTTGTCACATATGGTTTTAGATGTCACAGTACTACACGGCACAAGGACTATTTCCTAGATTTTAACATTACAAAGAACCACAGAGAGGTTAAATTGGCATAAGCTGTCCACATAATCATCTCCATCCATATATGGGCCCCCACATCAGTCTAATTATGTGCATTGTACTGTCTTTCAGATGGCAAACAGACCTAGGGATGACAGTTTTCCCCACAGAAAAACAAAATTATAATAGATGCTCTGTGACAACATGGATGGAAACTCCTTGGATGGGCAGGAAATACAGTATGAAGGTGTGAAGTCTGAACCAACCTCACAAACATGATTAATGCTGTCAGAAGTCACAATAAATCACATGAGGCCTATCACCAATGGTGCTCTGTCATGATTAAGCGGGCAGCCAACAGGGTATACCTGTATGAGAGGTCAAGGGATGTCACCAGTGGTGGCCCACCATTTACACCCCTGATGAGATCACACAGTTTCTTACATTGTGGGAAGAGCCACAAACCTTGGGGCAAGATAGAAACAAATGGTCCAGGCTGTACATATACATGCTACTTTGCATAACATTGAGGCATATACAGTAACTCAGTACATATTGCTGTTACATGCATATTTGGGTATTGTCATTTTTTGTTGTAGCAGCAGAATTGTGTTATGCACATGGGTGCACGGCAGTACAACTGATGTGTAATGATGTCAGCATTCATTTGCACAGATCCAGCCACTTCTGCATAACAGTAAGACATGACAGGTGAGGGTTTCCATATACTATTATTGTGACCACTACCTGTTATTGCCTCAGCCTCCTGTCATGCCAGTGCTGTATAGTGTCACACTGATATTTCTCTAACATTGTAAAATACAGGTATATCTTCTGGGGGCATATGCCATGCAGCTGCATGTATAGACAGACCAGGTATGGTTCTCCAACATGTTCATTTGCTGCAGCACTGTGTAGCAGGCCTGTATTATGTGAAATTAATGTTGGTGTTTTTCTACACAGTGACACTTAGTCAACATGTGATTGATTGTCATTTTTTGTTGTAGCAGCAGAATTGTGTTATGCACATGGGTGCACGGCAGTACAACTGATGTGTAATGATGTCAGCATTCATTTGCACAGATCCAGCCACTTCTGCATAACAGTAAGACATGACAGGTGAGGGTTTCCATATACTATTATTGTGACCACTACCTGTTATTGCCTCAGCCTCCTGTCATGCCAGTGCTGTATAGTGTCACACTGATATTTCTCTAACATTGTAAAATACAGGTATATCTTCTGGGGGCATATGCCATGCAGCTGCATGTATAGACAGACCAGGTATGGTTCTCCAACATGTTCATTTGCTGCAGCACTGTGTAGCAGGCCTGTATTATGTGAAATTAATGTTGGTGTTTTTCTACACAGTGACACTTAGTCAACATGTGCAATGCACATCGCGTGAGAATCACCATATCCTGTTACTGTGTTGTACATGTCATCAGGCAACAATGCTAGTTCCTGCATATTTGACTGCATTTGATTTGTCTGCATTTTTCCACTGCAGGATCCACATTATGATAGACAAACTCAACTCACCACGTCAAGAGGGAATCACTGGTATGCTATTACCTCTCTGTCATACATGTCACTGCTGTTACTCCTGTAATTGTCCTCCATTAATACTGTGTTCCTTTACCCCTGCATATGATTTCCACCATCACCATGTCAGCCACAAACAAATGGTTAGTGTATGTATTACCTACTCTGTATTTTACCTCTCTTGGAATGGTACATGCTGGCAAATGTGTGATTAAGAATGCTGTGTTTATGCATTTGTTTCCCTATAACAGTTGCATTTCATCCCTGGCCTTGGATCCGGCTTTTCACAAAGACAGGTCAGGCATGTGTTATGCTTGTATTCCTCACATATGTCATATATGTCACAAATTTCTGTTATACAGTTTCTGTGGACCACATACAAGACCTCCTGGTAACTCATTATTATTTGTAACATTGTAGTGAGATATATGTGGTATATGATATTAAAGTGTCACCTGTCTCTTCTTTTAGTACATCCCTTGCCTTTATCCTCCATTAGCCCATCCACTGATCCTGATGTAGGATCTGATATGTCTCAGTATGGTAGCATGGCCACTGGCACAGGGGACACAGATTTGGTGATACAGTCTGACAGATGGCATCAGTCAATCAGTCATGTAGATGAGGCTGTATCCTCAGTTGTGGAGGAAAACTTGTGCAGCCATTCTTCCAATGTAGGGACATCAGAGGGTGGATAGGATGAGGCCTGTAGACCACAGCGCCATGTTGAATCATTTGGTAATACTGACACATCCTCAAAACATGTCAATACTGCCCTGTGCATAGACTTAGGTATGTATCAGGACCATCTTATCTGTGGCACTCTCCATTGAATCCCTTGCTACAGCAGTACTAGAGCAGTGCCATAGTATAGGGTTATGCGTGCCCTGACTGTGATTAATCAAGTGTCACGTAGCAGAGGCAGACCAACTCTCAGTATACTGACCCTTGCCCATTTGGCATCAGTATCAATGCTGCAAAGGGCACACAATTCTGATGCTTGCCCATCCAATGTGGACCTGACAGTTATATCCAGAAGTAAACTCACAGTCATGCTACTTCCCACAGTGTGTCTGCACATGCTGGTGTCACCCCCATCAGTTTTCTCAGTGAAGCAACTTGCGTTAAGTGTTCCCATAAGTGGTAGGGTCAGACACGACTGCAGTGTGAGCCATCAATATGGGAAGCCAAAACTTCATTAGAGTAACACTGACAGCTGATCCGCTCTGTCCTGTAGTGTCAGTCTCACCTCATGGCAATGATTGCTGTGCAGACCATTGATGTTGTCATCTGTCTGTGGCTGTTGAGAGGTCTGATGCCATGGGAGTTTAACAGTGAGCCATCAACGTGGGCACCCTTGACTTCACTAGAGTAACACTGACAGCTGATACACTCTGTCCTGTAGTGTCAGTCTCACTTCATGGTGATGATTGTTGTGCAGACCACTGACAATGTCATTTGTCTGTGCTTGTTGTGAAGTTCAATACCATGGGAATCTGAAATTTTTACTAACCATAGGTGACCCTATTTAGTACATTACACTTTATCCATATTTTACATTGATATATGTTGCTTGTGATACTGACAACAGTTCTGCATTATGTCCTGAGCTGTTTTCCTATTTGCATCTTTTGATAGTGGACAGATAGGAATGGAACCTTGTTGTCTGCTATGCCAGCATACACCACTATGTGTCTATATGCATATCTGTGTCATCTGTGACCTGAGCTGATGATCCATGTTGCAATAGACTTGTATATGTTCATACTATTATATGTTACAATTATGTTGTTATGTTTGATGTTCAGTGTATGCATCTGCTGGGTAATTGCCATTAGAGGCAATCTGTCTTACGTTGGTGGAACAACACCTGAACATCATTGTTTAATGTGTGTACTTCTGTACATGTAGTTTGTCATGAATCAAAGGTGAGTGTCAGACTCTGCCTTATTGCCTGGGTCTTGACTTGTGATCACACCCTCCATTGCATATGCCTGTTTTTTCTGCCCTCTGTGTCCTTCTGCTCCTCCACTGATAGCTGTGGAATGTCATCTTCATCGTCATCCCAGATTCTGACCACTATTGAAATACTATACCTCCCAGCATTCCTGGCACAGGACATGAGGCAAACGTTGAATACCAACTATGACAGATTACCAAACCAAGGAGACTTCTCTAACAGTCTTGGTCAGTCGGTCTTCCCCACAAAAGTGGGTTTATTAATGGGGAAACAACAAACATTGATGACAGGACCTAATTTGGATTGGAACACTTGGTTCCAAGACTGGGTTAGCAAAGATCCACTTTGTTCATTTAGTGGAAAAAATTTTTAACAACACCTTACTAAGAACTGGAATATGAAACTTAATGATTTTGAACAAAAGCTGACTAAGGTATGCAATTTACAATGTGATAACATTTTTCTGACAGAAAGTATTAAAACTAAAATAGTGCCAAAAGGCTTGAGAATTTCCAACTGGACTTAATATTGAACAGACAGAGCTGACAGAGGCCTTGGACATGTTTGACAGACATGATACTGAGCTTGTGCATTTTATTATAAAACTTAACAATGTTAGGAGTAATAACTTGTTAAATGACGTTAATGTGCTTAATAGTGAAATTACTGATGATTTAATGTCTGAGCCTAATATTAAGAAATATGAATGTATTGTTTACAAGAATAGATCAACAAGTTAAAACAAAATTTCAGATTAAACAAAAACGTTTATTAGAGATTCGAATGATTATGTACAATGGACAGCCAATCCCCTACCTAAATTTAATTTTCAAACCCAAGGTATTAGGTTAGACAATGATAAAACCAATAGGGGAAATACTCATTGGGAGGGTACTGTGAGGAACAGAATCACACAGGAATTTCCACAAATGGGGACAAATGTTCCTTTGACAGAACAGGTAGAAAGTGAGGATAATGAATATGGTACTAACTATTCACCTTTAAGACGTTCTGAAAGGATTGAAAATAGAAATAGAGTAAGGAATTTTTTATCCCAAACTCATACCCTGAGAGGGATGAGACACCAAGGAAGGGGTCAATCATGGAGGAACAACAGGAACAACAACATGAATCAATATTAGAGTTTAAGCGAGGAGAAAGCAGGTTAGAGATTATTGAGCCTTTTGGGGGAAAAATGTTGTCCTTTCAAGGATTTAGTATTTATAACTATATGGACATGTAAGTTAATAGAACACAGTTTTCACTATTTAAAAACGTTTTAAATTTGTCCCCTCACACAAAATAGATATAGCAGATGTCCTGACTGAGCTCAAACTCGACGAGGAAGCTTAATTTCCATGTTTTATTCAAAGATCAAACAGACAAAGGGAATTCTGGTAACAATTTAGGGACAGCTAATTTTAGGAAGAAAACTACATTTAACCCCCATTTACATTGCATGCTACCTACATTTCATAGAATATGTTCTAGGGAGATTTATGCTATGGTTAGTCAACAAAGAACATATTTCAACCTCATAAAAGACAATTTAATGAAAGAATTAACAACAAATAATAACTTGAGAATCATAAAACCAGATAAAGGGAGAGGGGTTGGTGGATAAGATTGATTACAATGGACACTTGGCAGAAATATTGCATGACAACCACAAATATCAAGTGGTTTTGAAAAATGAAATAGCTATTGCACATAGAAAAAAATCAGTTATTTTTAGAAGACACCTTATATCAGGCAGTTATTGCAGATGATATATTTAATATTTTATCCAATACACACCCTCTTATCTCTACTGCTTTTGGAATTCTGAAAGTTCATAAAAATGTTATGGACCCCTCAGAGTGATAGTAGCAGCACAACACAGTTCTACCAATCCCCACCTGTTTTTATTGACAGAATAATTAAAAATAACCTTGAACCAGTTGATTATATATTAAAGGATTCTTGGGACTTTCTTACCAAGATTAAACCAGAGTGGTATAGTGATAAATGTACTTTTTCTACAGTTGAGGTGACTAATCTATTAACATCTATACCTCACCAAGATGGTTTAGAACTATTTTATGAAGCCATTAACCAAATGACTGGCCTTGACAAGTCTCTGTTTAATTTTATTATGCAACTGATGGGAATTGTACTGCCAAAAAATGTTATCAATTTCGAGAGGGAATATTTTAGACACACAAAATGTATAGCAATGGGGGTGAGATGCACCTCTATTTATGCCATTTTGGTTATGTGGGCTTGGGAAGGGAAGTTCATTTTTCAACTACTTTTAAAGAGCACAGCAGACAAACATTTCCTTGATGATATTTTTATTTTATGGAAAGATAATTGACAGGTAAGAGACCAATTCATGGATTATAATAACAGTGTTTCCCCATTTTCTAAGTGTACTCACATTCATGCAGACAATAGTGTTGATTACTTCGATGTTACCTTATATAAAGACAAAGATGGAAGAGGTTTTGCATCAAAAGTGTTCAGAAAACAAACATTTTCTAACAGCTTCCTGCATTTAGAGAGTATTCACTCTGACACACTGAAAAGAATATATATAAAAGAACAGGTAGTTCGGGCGGCAAGGATGTGTTCTAATTTTTTTTTTTTTAAATTTTAAAATGGAGCTCAGTTTGTTAATACAGATATTTCAAGAAAGGGGTTGCCCCAGGACCATATTCTTGGTATTAGTGAGGAAATGTTAGAAGGGTGGGGGACAAGATTTAAATATCTGTTAGTGGAGTCATTAACTAGAGTTTTAGGCATATCCCACACCCAAAGTATGGTTGTGCTGTTTGATGGCTGTGACTGGGACATTAAAAAGATCATTAGAAAGAATTGGGTTATCTTTGAAAGTAACGCAGAAATTCTGGAGATTCTAGGATCAGCTCCACAGTTTACAAAACTATGAGAAATTTAAAATTCTTGTTCAAACGTGGGATTTTGCAAAACGCCTTAGTATAAGAGCACTAGTCATTGTGAGGCATGTAAATAATATAATTTAATTTTGCAAGGAACTAAATTAACAGTTCAAATGTTAAAGATTAACAATTTGCTCAAAGAAGGTAATTGTGCCACCAAGGGGTTAATTTATATCGCTATATGTCAGAAATGGGAATATTTTTACATAGGGAAAATGGAGAGGCAGTTGAAGAAACATATATATATATGTATATATATATATATATATATATATATATATATATATATATATATATATATATATATATATATATACATGGACATTTATATGCTATTTCTAGGGGTAACACTAATAATGCCCTTTTTAAGCATTCATAGGCTTGCCAGCTTTGGGATTTTAGATATTCCAAAGAATCCAAGAGGTGGATGGTGGGAGACAGAATTAGAAAGAAGAGAATTAGTTTGGCAATTAAAACCTATGCCACAGTCTCACCAGGGTTGAATGAACACCTGTCAATTTTTCCAGTCTTGAAACTCAAAGCACAGGAATTATAAGGTGTTTGGACAATAAAGGGTAGATAAAGAAAAGTATGCATTTTCATGCTTATCTCACAAGCATGTAATACCATGGGTAGTAGGAAGATAAAAAAATTAATTAGGGGAAGTCGAAGCACAACAACATTCATTTATTCATTTTTAATATCAAACACGTTCATTGATTTTAAGAACAAATAGTATTTTAAAAATGTTGGTGTAACAACTGATTTTATTTAAAACCAAAACAAAGATTTTAATTAACATTGATAGCTTTTGAATGCTGTCTGGCAGCCATGGTGGTGCAGTGGTTAGCATTGCTGCCTCACAGCAAGAGGTTCTTAGGTTCGATCCTTGGCTGGAGTGCCTTCTGTGCAGAGTCTGCATGTCCTCCCTGTGATTGCATGGGTTTCTTCTGGGTGCTCCGGTTTCCTTCCACATCCCAGAAACATGCTGTAGGTTGATTGGACACTCTGGCCCTAGGTGTGAATGCATGTATGTGTGTGCAGTCTGTCAAAGGTTGGGCACTGGGCTGGCAACTTGACACTGTAAAACTCCAGTGCCAATCATGAGCAGACAGGTGATCTGCTGTGGCAACCCCTAACCAGGAAAAGCCAAAAGAAGAAGAAGCTTT
The DNA here is from genome assembly GCF_019279795.1 of Protopterus annectens. NCBI lineage: Eukaryota > Metazoa > Chordata > Ceratodontiformes > Protopteridae > Protopterus > Protopterus annectens. The sequence goes on along the minus strand of NC_056741.1, from coordinate 664,519,406 downwards.
TGAATGCTGTCTCTTTAAGAGTAAGTTAGACTTATTTTACAAATACAAATCAATCACCTGACTTTTGGAGTATTGTATTCACTATTTAAGCATGTTGATAGAACTGTTTTCAGGTTCTGAAGAAGTCCCAGTGTTTAAGGGACAAAAAGTGCTTGACCTGGTACTGAATTGTTTTTATTCTGTTTATTTTGGAATACAACTTTTGCTTTATAGCCTTTCAAGTTTTTACCACTTTGTGTATGGACTTCATTTTAACACATGATGTCATAATTTTCTGCTAATTTTCTACTGGAGTGGAGATTTTTGAATGGTTATTAGTACTGAATGGCTACATTAGCATACTGTTTGCTTTTTACTAATGCCATCTTCAGACATCTGGGTTTCTTGGGATAGATCACTCACAACTACAGCAGAAAGGTTGCCATGTGTTGTTATTAGCATATTGTGTAGCATGGTGCACAAGGTAATTGTCTGTGCTGCCTTTTCAGGTGTGTATTGCAATGTATCCCCAGATGTATCCAGGCATCTGAATGTAGCTTACAATACACCAAACACACACTCTATGGTATTTCATGGTGTTGTGTGTGCTCTATTGTAGGTCTCCTCTCCAGTGAAAAGCATATGTATTCATGTACCTTGTTGTACAATGCTTTCAGGAATTTGGACAAGATACAATGGGCATCTGTCTGTGAAACTCCTGCAGCATCTCCCATATATTGCTGGTGTGTCTCAGATGCCAGTGCGCCTAGGCTCAGACACACATTTGTTTTGAGAAGGATGTGGTTTCTTCATAATGTCCTCATAGATGTGTGTGGGGCACACAAGTTGCACACAGTCTGCACCAACTTCCTGTCTATATAATACCTGTCAATGGTTTCTTGATCTGACAGTTGGCTTAGATGCAACCATGTTCTCTGTCTAGCTGGCCAAAAGTTAGCATCTGTGCCTTCAAGAGATGCATTTGATAGAAGGATATTTTGAGATCTAAATATAAAATGAAAGCTATTAAATATTTACAAATTTAACCCAAAATACTAAAATAATAGACAGTGGCAACCCTGGCATTTAATTTTGATATTAAATTGTTAGGCTGTAAGCTGAAACAAAAAGTGGGGTACTGTTTACCCGGCTGTTATAAAACTGAAAAGAATGTATACTGGCATTATTATGTCTGCAGTTTATGACTTCTTTTGTATTATTTAAAGTTACAAAATGGTTTACTAAACTGCCAACATAATGTGAGGTTACCATGAAACTTTAATCCTATCCTGGACCTGACAAGAAGGAAAACATTTTCATAGATTAACTTCCTAGTAACAAAGAATTTTATTCCAAATTACTGTTTGTCTAGCAACTTATAATATAGTGAGCATCTTGAGGCTAAGAAACACTGACTATCCTGAATTCACACATTTTGATCTAAAAATAAAACAGCTTTGAAGGTCCAGTTTTATATTTCACTGGCTTTATGGATTTAATGGATATCCTTGTGACAGGTATTAGACTCTTACCAAACCACACTGAACAGTTCCGTTATATTCTCAAATAGAAGTGCAGTGCAGATGACAGGAGATGGAATATCATATACCGTCCTCAGCTCAATAGTGGATAAATCTGAAAGATATTTCAAAATGATATATAACCGAATATATTTTTGCAAATTAAAAAATAATAGACATTATTAAAGAAACTAATCCCCAGGAAGCAGTATCCAGTTTGTTAGATGTCCGGGTTATACACAGTCACAGAAATAACAAAGCACTGGGACTTTCCTTATGAATTTAGAAAACAAAATTTTCAGAACTCATGTAATCTCCATGCATTTTCAACATTTCAGTGGTTAGCTTAGTTGAATACTGATCATAACTGGATCACAGTAGATTACTTACATTTTACAAAATACATATAATTAAAAAAGGCACAAATTTAGCAGCTTAAATATCAAATTATAGGCTTAAGACTGAAATTTTGATTACAAAAGTATTGCCACATTAAGAGTATGCAGTGCATAAAATAAATGTTTCATTATGGTTTTGTCCTGTGGAGGCAAATTTCACATTTAAACCAAAAATGCAAACAACTACTGTATTGTTGCATGTACTCTGACAATTTTTAAGTAAAAAAAGTGACATTTATTTCAGTAGTAATGCAGAAAGCTTTCAACATGATTAAAAGACAATGCATTTGTCACACTCTTGCACAAATTTAGTGGGTTCCTATTAAGTTATCAAAGTTCTGAAACTTCGAACACCATAAGGACGAACCCTTATATTCGAAGTGTCAGAACTTTGATAACAGTAAAAAAAAATAAAAACAAAAAACAAAGAATAAAGTATTAAAAGTAGGGGGTAAGCCCCCATGCACCACCTACACCCCCTTCTCTTTAAATATACCAACTCCTGAGATCGCACTACAGTGCTGTAAAGGGAAATATCCCCTTGCTCCCCTGCTTACAACAGTTGGGTAGGTTTTAGATGTTTTTTTTTTTTTTTTTTTACGTTTAATTTCTTGAAACTTCAAACATCTGAGTTCGATGTTCTCAGGCTCGTAGTTTCAAGGATTCAACAATGTAATAGGAACCCAAATTTAGTTTCTCTATTTCTTTGTATTGTTAAAACCTATTCTATAAAACACAGAAGCATATTTATTTGTCACCTTCCATCTTTATCCTAAATAAGAAGCTTTCCTATATCTACTAAAAATAAACATATTTATCTCCAGGACCTCACATTTCCTGTCCAATACTACATGTATGCAGATAACCAAATAATTGCCACAGAGGTGCATATTGTTTTCAAGCTTTGGTTAATCTGACTTTAAATGTTTCATACAAAATCAGGTATCATGTTTACCAAGGAAAATCATCAATATTAATATTATTATAAAGCATTTTGGGCCAGATTCCATAAAGCTCACATAAGCTAATTGCAGATGATACAACATGCCAAAGGAAGACTTCAGAGCATCTAGCTTGGATAAGATTCCAGAAGTCACTCTGAAGGTAGACAGAGTACTTAAGTATTCAGCATTGGATAATTATGGATTTCACACAGATAGGTCTGATTCCAAAACACATGTGACAAACAGCCAAGCCATTTCCATTTTTAAAATCCTCAGCGCATACTTTCCGGATGCCAAATAATTTGATTGAATACTATGGATTACAGCAAAATCCATAGGAAAACAACAACCTGCTGTTAATGTACTGCAGCAGTCTGCAGTGATACAAGCCATAAGTGCTGTAGCTGTGTGTCCTAAATGCAGCCAGTTATAGTCAGAGCAAAGCTTCAATTAAACCAGTTGTCAGATGAGCAAATAATTGACAGATACTGTATAGAAGGAAAAACTGTGCATGCTGTCTGTAACATGTGTGTCCCACATGTCTGTGCAGACCCTATGAGGAAACCCCAGCCTCCTTGAATCCAAAGAGTTTCTCACCCTGGGTATACTTGTCAACCTAAACAATATGCATTCTAGTGAAATTAAAATGTCTGTATAGCACTGTGTTTGATAAGTACTAATTTGACATATTACAAGTAACAATGCTTTCATACCTAACATTGGAAAAATCCACATAACTTGCTATACCTTTACAGCATGCAAGTGGAAGTCGAACCGCTGATAATATATATATATATATATATATATATATATAGTGCATGAAGGTCCAGATACAACAGCATTACGCCACATGAGGTTGCTTACATGTGATATTCAAATACTACAGGAAATATGGTGAAAGACTTATGGCATACATGGGTGAACCCCAGGATCCATAGCCAGGTAACAGACAGTAGAGATCCTTAGTATATTGAGCTTGTACTGATAATACCTTTGTTAGGAATCATTACTGAAGACATATCCATAACAGCAATAGCACATGTTATTAACAACTTTGTTACGAGACATGAATTAAGAAATATCCGTAATATCAACATCACATACTAGATACACAGAAAGTCAGAATTCATAGCACTTCATAGTTACACAACAGAGTGCAAGGAATTACCAGTAAGAATTGCAGCTTATCCATAAATTGGCCTTCATATACTGTTAACATCTGCAATGGAAGTCTGTCTATAAAACTGCATATGGAAATGAAATAAATTGTAGAAGAACAGCTCCTGCATATATAAAGTTCAAAACATCACTCCAGTAACTTATAAGAACTTCTGTTAAACATAACATTTTGAGTAAATATTAATTTAAACATGTACCTTTTGAAATGACTAACTTTAAGTGATTTACTAATCACCAAAACAGAAATGCCACCAATTGCCAATGTACCACCCTCTCCGAATCAAAGAATCAATGTGCACCTTGTGTGCCCAAATGTTGAAGTAAGATTTGCACAACACATAATTAACGAGGTTCATTAAAATTCATGTTTTTGTAATCACATTTTCCCACGTCTGTGTAAATTATTTTTATGCACCAAAACACCCAGGAGTATGATGTAAACACCCAGTAGGTATTGATAAATGGTATCATGTGTGGCATGTGCCCATTATCTTCCGATGATCAGTAACAAGACATCAGCACCACTTTCAAATATTGACTCTAATACATTTACTGACCAGACCATTGCGAACTGTGAACTGAGTGGTACCTCAGTGAGCATTTCTCTGTTTTTGCATTTTCCACACTTTTTCAACTTGAGGATCATGATGGCTACTTTGAGGAAGCTGAGACATGTCCGTGCACTCAACTGGATCAATGACACAACCCAGTTGTTGACTGTGTATGCCAGATTGGAGCAGAGGATGACAGTCAGACCCAGGAACTTCACAACGATTGACACGTGGAACCAGACTGAAAGGGTGCATTGACAGAGGATGGGGATTTACCACATTGGACTGCAGGTTCATCATCACTATGATGACCTGCATTGGAGGGACACAGAGGATCTTTGAAGGAGGGTCACCAAGGTATGGAGGCAGCTCATAGATCCCTTCAGTAAGTATCAGTATTCTTTGTATACCTGAGCATTGATACAGATTTTACAGATATTTTTCTATCCCATATACATTAAATAGAGTCTTTTATAACCCTCTACTAGCTGCTGTGGCATTTAGCTTGTAGGGATAATTAAGTGGACTTGGTAAATATTTCCTTCTTAACTATGGGTTTAATTCCCATATGTTAATTTATTTAATAATGTGTATAATATCCATATATTGTAGAGGTAAATATGTTTTACAACATTTAACTACATAATTTCACACAGCTACTGTCCTCGTGCATCACAGACACATATAGTGCCTAGGCTGTGGATGATTGTGCACTTCATAGTTTTCCATTATAGTCCCACAGTATCACCTATTGCACCATTAAACATTGGAATACAAACCCTAATGTCATTACATCATTTGTTCTAAACAATTGCATGTAATGCCTGTCCAACTGCTTACATGTTTTAGTTATGTGTTGATAGCTATTATTTATTTACAATAAAAAGTCCAAGATTTGTTTGCATTTTCTGCATTCATCCATTTTCCAGAGTTGTAATAAACAACCTGCAGTACCTGTTTTCTAAAAAGAAACCCTTTTTGAATGTTATCTTGGCCTGTAAAGCAGCTGGCTAATGTACCAAAGGTTTGGCTTTCTGTGGGTTCCAATACAGAAAGGGAGAATATATATTTGTACCTGTTACCTTCATTCCATGTTATGATGCTTTATGTTTAGGTTGTGTATGGTAACAATTCACTTATATAGTGTTCAATTTTTTACAAATATGGCCATAATCTGTAATGTTCTGATAACAGCAGCTTTCTAATAAGAGGATTTGTAGACTGTTTGCTTAAAAACAAATGTGTTGACTGCTTGCTTGGCCTGTAAAGCCAGCAGCCAGCACATCTAAATGTTGGCATGTTGTGAGTGCCAATCCACCTAGGGGAAACATGTAGCTGTACCTGTTGCCTTGTTTTCGGAAGAACCATATTTTAATACTTTGCATTAATGTTTATGTTGTGCATGGCAATGACTCACTGAGATCTTCTTTGAATTTCTACCGACAGTAATGCTCTAACACCAGTTTTCTAATAGCATGGTTTGTAGAGCAGTATCTGTTTTTTAAGAGTTTCATGTGCTGGCTGGTAGCTCAGGTTATAAGGCAACAGACTTGCATGTTTGAATCTTAGCATGCTATGTGCTCAAATCCAGAGATGAGCATCATGTTTTGTCTACCCATAGCATTTATTTAGAGAAGCATATTACACTTATTGATGTTATTGATATTAAGGTATATTTTAAGTATAGATGCAAAGAACTTGGTTATTCATCAAATTCCTCCTAACATATCCATATCCATAATCAGTAATGTTCTGTTAACATCAGCTATTTAACTGCAGGGTTACATGTCTGTACCGTTACATGTCTGAACAACTTTTTGGGTAATATTGTATACTTTCCAAAAATGCTATGAAGGTCTGTTTTGTTATGAAATATTTAAGTCAATACTAGAACATCATCATACTCAAATTTTCAGGGACTGGGATGGGCAGACTATCAGCTGAAATATGGAACAGGGAAGCTGTATGTATTTTTCCTAGTGCTTTTCAATATTGCAAAAAATATAGTGGTCCTCACATATACTTTATCATGTCCATAATGTACAGCAACATGTGCGTTTCTATTCACAGAAGCTACATGACACACTGCTTGAGGAATGTATGCTCTCCATTACCATTAATGTTTCTGAACACACTGATAAATGGAATGGAATTTTCAAGTTGTTTAGCTACATGAGCAGCACGTGTTCATACTTTAAAATATTAAGACAAGTTACTTATTAGTAGACCATCCTCCATATAGATGATATCATAAAATGAAGTATTTTCACTGCATTAAGAAGATGCTTTTACAATCAAGATTTATTATTTAGGCAAGTAGCTTTCAAGGTTTGCAATTGGTTGCAGATTCTAGATGCAGGTTTGAATCTCATGTTCTCCAACCTTTTTTCAAAGATGTTAACACTTGCAGGTAAAAATGTCTACTGTATATGATGAGTGTCTAATGTTCTTCAAAAAGGAATGTCTAATGTTCACAAACTGAGTGGAAATCTTTATCGGTGTTATTTGAAGAATACATTATTCATGATTTTTTTTTTAAATTTTAGGCAAGGAGGATTGCACTTGGAACAGAACCATGTGCATCAAGCACACGCACGGAATTGAAGGTCAGCAGAAGGAGAGAGGTATATTGATTATTTCACATTTTAATGAACTGAAATGCGCCTTCAATTGTTTACAGGCCTGTATTTCTATGATAACATGTATATTGATTAGAATGCAAGAATACCCATCATGCATCAGTAAGGTAAATGAAATCATAACACTGTAGCTATTCTTAGAATTATGAATAAAATCTAACAATGTGGATATTTTATGTATGATTGAACCATTGTTTCAGCACACATTTTGTTTTGGGAAATGTACTCCACAACCTAAATAACAGTTGGGTTGATGTATCTGTCACACATCTTTGAAGCTGGATGTTTTGCATGCAAGTCTAAGTGCTTTGTTTATACTTCATGGTTTGGTGTAGTTTGCTGGCTGGTTGTGCTTTCTGGTAATTGAGCTTTTGTGTATAATCTACCTGATGTGGCAGTGTATCCAATGCTGTTTTATTGTGTGGTATACCCTTCCATTCAATATTGGTACTGCATCTGTCTCAGACACCTTCAGTGTTTTTATAGGACCATAGTTATAGCCTAGGTTGACAGATACTTGCAGATACCTATTTGACTGCAGCAGTTCATACTCAGCACACCCTGCAAGTCAGCACTGGTATTGCATCTGACTCAGACAACTTAGGTGTTTTTGTAGAAACACACCTATGGCCTAGTTTGACTGACAATTAAGCAGATGTGCATTTGATTGCAGCAGTTCAGTAGCTGCAAGCATATTCACAATGTTTTGCTTTTTCAGGCTACCGATTATTAATTGTTTTGCTAGATACTGCATACAGTTGTACACATATATTACTGTTACTAATAGATATATTAGATTCTCATATGTCAACAGGTGTGTTGACTGAACATATCGCATTGTTTTTAGTATTTTACTCATTATATTGGTACGTGTTCAGCCAAATATCATGTTGCCTATTTCAATATTGTGTCATATGGCTTGTCTATTGTACAAAATATTGTCAGATCACTTTCACCTCATTTTAAAAATGACACTTTGTGGCTGCTCGTATAAATCAAATGCATGCAATCTGTTGATTTGAGCATTCATACATTTTTGCAAATCTAATGACTGTGTGTGTCTGTGTGTGTGTGTGTGTGTCTAAGCATATAGAATTGTTCAGAAAAGAATACTGTCATCCTTTTTAGGACTATGACGTATAGGACCATAAGTAACTCTGTCCATAATGGATATGTGTCAGTCTCTGTGCAAATTGTCATCATAATCCTATTGTGTTGTGTTGCAATATTCATGGGATTGTTCTGTGTGACAGACATTTGATTTTCTTTTCTGTTATGTTTCGCAATTAAGTTTTACAGAGCGTGGGATTTGAGGATGTTTCCTGATCTGAAGATGACAATAAGCACATGTGAGGCCACTGCCAGAGTCTTCTGAGGATAATGGTGGTGATTACAATAATGATGATGATGATGATGATAATGATGATGATGATGCTGAGAACCAGGACCCACCCTATCATAGCCATCCTGCCTGGACCCCAAAGGAGATGCTGACATGACCAGAATAGAGATGATTATCGGGATATCTGGGAGTTCATGATCAATGCTTTCCAAACACAGATGAGGGGCATGATGGGGGTCCTTCTTTGAGGATATGGCATGGGCTATGCAGGATTTGTTAAGGGCAATAGCTTGTAAGATCATTTGGGAGTCTGAATCCCATCAGCCTGGTCCCTCCAGTCCATAAGTATTGTCTGTGTACTCTACTTGTGTTATGCTGCCAATATGGTGATTGCCATTTCATTGATTGGACTGTATATGCACTCTTGTGAATGCACACCATGTATCTCTCATGGTTATGTGTTGTCATGTAACATATACTTTGGTTTTTATGTGTGCATGACACGCATTAACACATTACACTTTCCACACACACATTTGATTGTCCATGCACTGTAGCAGTTAACATGCAGATAGTGCTGCAAGAAATAGCCTGTAAACATGTGTGTTACTGGGGTGACTGACAGGCAACATATGCTGTCCATACTCCATGATTAATAATGTGATATTCCTTGAAATTGTGTTTTACCGTATCAGGTATGTGCAATAGACAGACATGTCATTCCACATGTGTTTTGGATGACGATTGTCATGATGTCTTGCTGGCATAATGTGGTGTTGTGTATCACTGGCTGACAATACTGATGCCATGTAGGATCATACGCAGTTATATCCTGTCTTCCTGTCTATGTGCAGTCCTACTTTTCTGACTGCATCAAACAGCAATGCAGCATTAATCTATACACAGTGTTACAGATAACACATTATTTAACAGTACATTACCCTATGTTTGTTGTATGTAGCATTTCCACATCCATTATATAATGATATCAATTTACACCTTCCACAAACAGTTGTACACACTAACTGAATATACATGTGTGTGCTCATAGTCAGATATATAATGACACACAAATGTACTTTTGATGTGAGCATTCATTGAGTTATTGCTGATGTGCTGTAACGATGCTTACAGGACTGTCCTCTGTTATATAGCAGGGTGGTTGACCTACACCTGCGTATCATTATCCAACATTTGCACAACATTATATGTGTATGTGCTTATAGTTTTTAGCTTGCTTACTTATACATGTTCGTGTGAAATGATTGCACATTATTGTGTATGTGTGTTTTATACATGTCCTGTTCTGTAGACATCAGGGATCAATCTAGCCATTTGACATACATTTTCCATTTAGTTGAATGCATTTCAGTTTGACTTCTACAGTACACCGAAAGTGTAATAAGAGACTTAGGGACACAGGTGGACAGTGGTCTCACCTTCAATAACCACATTGCCACAACAGTCAGGAAATCCTTCTATGTGGCACACCTCATCACTAAAGGCTTTTCATCCAGAAAAAAGGAGGTCATTGTCCCACTGTATCATCCCTCATTAGACGCATTATAGAATACAACTCCCCATTTGGTATGCACCTCTCACGACATCTGTAAAAACTGGAAAGGCCACAGAAACACCTCACTAAAAGAAGCACAGGCCTAAAGCAGATGCTCTATGCTGACCACCTTAAAAAACTCCAGCTATACTCTGTCACATATCGTCTACTCTGAAGTAATCTCTGCTTAACATACAAGGCCATGTCAAACCCAGAGCTGTTGGACATGCTACACTTACAGAAATCCCAATCCTTCAGATCCACATGCTACAGGGATCTAAATCTTGTTATCACAATAAACAAAACATGCTGGAGGGATAGGTTCCTGACCAAGAGACTCCCTAGACTCTGGAATAGACTGCCCATACATGTCAAGCAGACCGCCTCTTTGGCCCTCTTCAAAAGGAACCTTGACGATTGGATGGGAGAAAGGAAATTCACCCTGGGGATCACGTCAGTCACCCTGCTAGATAGAGGTCCAGGGAAGTAAATAGTGTGGGAAGAAATAGCCAGGGAATTGTTATGGCTAGGCTTGTATAGGCCCTAGGGCCAATAGCCTAGTATCAACCTATGAACCTCTGAACCTATGAACATACATACCTACACCTGTGTGTTGTCTTTGACAGGGTATATGTCTGTAACATATATTCATTCCATTATATGTTTGCTTGGTTTGTATACTCCTACTTGTCTATTTAGCAGCCATTTTGCTGCTTTTCTGCAGTACTGCTGTTTGGCACTGTGGTGCATTGTGATCGGTTGATTGCCTTTCAGATGCATGCTTGTAGGTTTGGTCCTGCCTTTTGCTGGAGTTAATGACCATTATTAGATCTGCACTTGCTCCTCTGAGATGTTGCTTGATTTAGAGTTCCACTACTGACAGACTACTTGGATATGTGTTTATTTATCCACTATACTACCTAAGAAGGCTATGAAAAGCAAAGCTCTCCATGAATGCTTTAAATACCTTCTACAGAGGAGCCATTGAGAGCTTTATCACCAGCAACTGCATTGTATGGTTCAGTAACAGCAAAATGGACAAAAGGACGAAGCTGCAAAGAATAATAGGAACAGCAGGAACGATCGTGGGCACTTGTCTTACTACCTTACAGGAACTCTTTGAAATGAGAAGTAAAAAGAGGTCCTGCAGAATACTGAGTGACACTTCTCATCCAACATACGGTTGGTTTGCTAAACTTGCATTTGGTAGAAGGTTATGGGGTATCCGCTGCAGGACCTCCAGATTCACAAACAGTTTTTATCTTATTGCAATAAGACTCATTAATGCAGACATAAATCTGGCTGTATCAGAACTAGAATAGATTGTTATGCTCTCATTCTTTTCCTTTTTCATACAGTAATTCTATATTAATAAATACTAACATTATATTCTCATTCAAGAGCAATTCCCATCACTTCCTTATGTGCAATATCACCCAGTCTCACCTCTGTGTATAGTGTACTTTTCTTTTCATGTGTCACTCATCTAGTATTCAATGTTGTCCAGTGTATATAAATAGTGTACAAGCATGTGCATCATCTATCATGACTTTTACTTTTTGTAATGTAGTTATTTTTTTTTCTTTAATATCTCTCATGTCTTGTCGTTTTCTGTATGTCTTTTCCTGTAAAAGAGCTGACACTCAAAACTTGTGTTTCCTAAACAATAATAAAGTTTCTTTGACTCTTTGAATCTTGAATCGTCATCCCTATTTATTACCCTCCAATCCACATATACCATTAGTCATAAACTTTGGTTTGCAACTTGGCATAACATGATAATGCATAGATATATATGTTTTTCCTGCATTTCAGCAAGGCTGTTATACATCCCCATGCTATTTAACAACTTTCCATTGTCAGTATTGTGCAGTGTACCGTCTGTGTAACTTATCTGTCCTCACTGTTTTTTTTTTTGGGGGGGGTCTATGTTCAGTCATAGAATGAGAAATCCATCGAACCTCTGTTCATCAAACTTAAAACACTGAATGTTCAATTCAGTGAATGTTCAATCATCAAATATTTTACCCAGGGCAAAAGAGACAGTGGACCAATATGCATACTGAAACACTCACCACTGAATATCAAACCCACCTAGGTGGGGAGCTATGTCCCACATATTCCACACACCCCCAATTATATATACAAACTCCGAGATCACACTGCATTGGGGAAAAGTTCAGCTTTCCCAAAGCTGGCCAACCAACTCTGTTCCCTGGGTAAAATATTACATGAATGGCATGGACCCTTCTAAATGTCTACTCCAACTTTAAAGTCCATAAAGATCTGCAGTCAAGAAAATTATTGGTATGAACACATTAAGCAATGTTCATAGATTAAATGCTTTCTTGCTATATTCTCTCTCTCATATGGGATTTTTCATGCTGATTTGAGCATGGACTTCTGAGCTATGAAAGACCCCACCAAACTTAATCTTCTACTCTATGCAAAATAAATAACCCCACAAAGATCTAAATCAATGATCTTGACCTTTACATGCTCATAAACAGAGCATGCTGACATTATAGCTTCCTAACCTATAGAATCCCCTACATACATACTAAGCTTCTTCTGCACATCAAGCAGCATAACACAATGGCCACATTCAAAACTATTTCAGTGACTGGATGGGCAATCATAAATTCACCCTGAAGGATTGTAGCATAGTACTCCTTGGCTGTATAATGTAACTCATTAGATTATCAAATTATTCTTGGACTTAGCTAAGTAGTCATGGCTTCTCACAGGCTTTCTGAATTACATGCCTGTTGCATACCTATGAAAGTATGGACCTACTTATTCATATGTGAGTGTTTGTTATTATTATTATGATTATTATTACTATTATTATTATTATCATCATCATTGTCTAATTTGTCCTATAATTCAATGTAGGAAGAAAAGGGGTAGTCTTTAATTACTTTCAAATTTCCTTACTAGTCCACACTCAGACTGAACAGTTAATTCCACCAGATACAATAGAGGGACTACAGTAGACAATTAAATAGCTACAGATAGTAAGCTACGAAGTCTTGATTAAAAAAAAAGAAAAAAAATATTAAGAATGCTATGGTGCTTAGTCTCCTATATCTTTGCAGATTTTCTTGCAGCTTAGCATGCCCTCATAAAGTGGGGGGTAATATGAAGTTGTCATTCTAGTGTGGAAAGAGTTGAAAGAGCATTGTTAAAATCCCATTACAAAACTCATCTTGTAGCTGCTCAGACTGATCAAAATTGCTCAGAGGTTCACATATCCAACTAGCGATTTTTCAGCTAAATAAACTGGGTAGGTAAATGTTGAGAAGTAGGCTTAAGAAACTCTTTATTTTCCTTTTATGATTTCCATTGACCTCTAGGTAGAAGTATATATTAGACAGATACAGAAACAAATAAGTTCATAAGTTCATAAGTTGTGTACCAGTGTTAAGGTCATGTGGTCATCTAGTAACACAGACCCCAAGATTTTGTGACTCGAGCACTTTTCCTCCAGTCCATAAATCCAGCTGTTTCTTAAATGATTTTAAGTGTCTACTATGAAATGGTGATTTATTCCATAACATCACCAATTTTTGAGTCATTTTTGATATATAATTGTATCCTCATAGTACCCAAATCAAACTTCATAGCCTTTCTCTGTCTAAAACTACAGTTATAAATGTTTAATTCTAAGATAGCTTGTTAACTAGTGTTGTGAAAGACTTTAGAGGCAAATCTTAATTTATCACATATTCAACAATAATGAATAATAAATACATTGAGGTATTTTTATCTATTATTACAACTTTAATCTTTGTGAAGTAAAATCTTTTGGTGAATTTTCTTTGTACTGTGTCACGATAATTAAACTGACATGCATTGTATATACAAACAATGTTACTGTACTCTATATGACTGGCCTAATATAATATAGATAATATAGTAATATAAGATGTATTTCATTCCTTGTGCTAAGATTTTTAAACATGTATGCAATTTGATGCATAGCTTTATTACTTATCAGTTGAGCATGAATGTCAAAGAAAGTTTAGCAGTCATGGTTATTCCCAGGTCTTTATACTAGATTACCTGCTTTAGAGAATGTTCTAGTAGGTACATAGGTAAATGACATGAAGCCTTTCCAAAATACATTATCCCCGGGATTCATGAAGCTCGGCGCAAGGACGGAGATAGGCTTGCGCCGGCTGTGCAACGTAGAGATGGCGAAGTAGCGCCATATGCATATTAATGAAGGTGCGCTGTCTCCACATACAAGTGCATAGGAAACGTGCCCGAGTGCATGGGGCATGTCCAAGTGCTGCACGGAGGCGTGGTCATGTCGGCTGTTTACGTGCAACCTAAAATGCTGAATATTACATCCTGCCTCTAACAGTAATCACACCTGTCAGTGTCTGTGGATACTGGAACGTATGCAAAACATGCAAGACAGTTTTGCAAACACAAAAATAAGAAGCAAACACAAATGCACGTAATTGAATATTGAGTACCCATCCCTCGAACAAATGACATTTAAAACCCCGTGCCTGTATTCCATTGTAGTGTCGATAGTTATACCAAGTGGAAGCGAAATGCATCGTGTTAGCATGCCACCAATAGCTAAAAGTCTAGCCCAATGGTCAGGGTTACCACCCGTCCCACATTGTGAGGGACATGCCCCCTCTGGGCAGTTGTGTCCATACCAAAACCATTATAAATGTAAAATATCCTGCAATCGTAGGATATAATTATGTCCCACATCTTATGTAATAGTCACATACAATAGTTATTTCCATATGTAACATACCTACATGTTACAAGAAACAGAATAAGCAAGTAAATGAAACAGAAGGTTCACTAAACTGCTACAACAATAAACTTACATTTAGGCATAAAACAAAAGTACTATACATTGTACTGACCGTGGGTATGTGTTGGCCTGTAAAATCTGATGTGTGTCCTGAATATATCCCATCCTGGCCATATGAAAAGGTGGCAACCCTACCAATGGTCAGAGCATTCACCCAAAATCTGCCCATTTGCGGTCCAAGGCGTCCTTGTCAGGATGGGCCAAAGATGAACAGGTATTACCCGGGCTACCTACCATGTCATGAAAGATAAGTATTTGCGTGTACCTATGTGTGTGATGTACAGCATGTGGAAGGTGAAAAATGCTAGGGTAGTCCTCACAACCATACAGGTACCAGAGATATGTAGTGTATGCAATGTGTTCCCTTAACCATGCCATGGGCCATCAACCAGAGAAGGGATGGATGGAGTGTGTGGAATATGGGGGTGGGGGGATGGGTAATGTAATAATTCGCCAAGAGGAGACTATTTTGGATGCAAAATAGGTGAACTGGAGTTGTATGAGGGAGCAGTTGGTGAATCAGAAAGAAACACAAAGAACAAACATACACATCCACAGTACAACCTGACAGGCCATACTGTAGAACACAATCACACAAACATATGAATATTAAAATGTGCGATACACATGTACAGAAACGTCACCGGCACATACCCACATAATGGTCTGGCCTGAACTGAGCCATCCAACCACAACACACCTGGATGCATAATTGAATACCCATCATCCCCTCTACAGCACACAACCACCCCATTCCTGAACGTCCACCAAATCCAGCCATACTCAGACTGCTAGCATGGCGCAGCCATATCTGCACATAGTGACCACTACTCATATCTAGTAGGCGGTCTCACCCTAGGCAGTCTCAGGATTGCAAACTATGTATCCCTTGCATGTATAACCCTATCACATTTTCATAAATCCCAAAATATCGAAGTTTATTGTTCTGTTCAATTTTTGAACATCCCCCATGGGATTTGTATCCTGTGTAAACATCAGACTTGGTGTCACAACACGATGTCCAGTCCTGTAGACATCTGGACACAAGTTGTATGTGCAGTAGTGGTTCACGAGACTGCTCAGCCTCCAGCCAGTCATGCAGAACCGACTACCTGGGATTAAACACCTGACCGTGATGCACGGCTCCCCACAAGCATTATTGAGAATATATACTTTTCATGTTTGCATAGTGGCAGTTGGATATAGGGTGATTATGGCACTGACGTAAGCAGGATACCTTCTGTCCTACTTTGTGAGGAACAGTCCCTGTTTGAGTAGGTGTGTCCTGACCAAAAATAATACAATGGCAAATGTCCTGTGATTGTAGGAAATAATTATGTATGTACCATATTTCATGTAACAGTTGCATAAAACAGTTATTTTTGTATGTAAAATATGTAAATCTTACAAGAAACAAAATAAGCAACTAAACTGCTACAAGAATAAGCTCTCATCTAGGAAAATAAGTAAAGTTCTAAACCCTGTACTAACTGTGGGTATGTGTTGGCCTGAAAAATCTGGTGTGTCCGAAATATATCCCATACTGGCCATATGAAAATGTGGCAACCCTACCAATGGTCAGAGCATTCACACAGTAACTGGCCAGTCTCTTAATTCCACTAAAACCAGTGACCTTTAGAGGAAAGGTGGCGAATTACACTGAATGAATAATGACAATAATTAAGAGTAATAGACATCTTTTACTTCAGAAAATAAGTATTAATACATATGGTCTGATTCTGTCAACATTTCAAGTTACTCAGGACAAACTGGAACGGACCACCACAATGAATGGATAAACCACAAATCTTTAATCGGACAAGCGCTTTCGCGTGTAAACCACGCTTCTTCAGATCCTTAATACAGAATGAAAATCTAAAATACATACTTATACATATTCTGAGACAGACACACCTCTCCAATAAAATATAACGCTGATTGAACAATTAACAATTAAGTAATTGATTCATTGTTCAACTGAGTAATCTGTTTACCAATACTGAAACCACCTAATGCACTGTTCATCAATTTAAAAACTGCTCACAGAAAAACATCTATAATGCATAAAAATATATAATATAACTTAAGTCACAACGGACATTAGCACAATTTGAAATCAAAAAAAAAAAAAAAAAAACCTTAAAAAATGTACAGAAACTGTCTTAAGCATAGGATACACATTGACATGAAAAATACATGAAAAATACAATACCTAGCACTAGTTATACCCTCCATATACCCTCGTCAAAAGCTCTTCCTGCTCCAATGAAACTACACATTATATCCATCAACATAAATACTGTACAAAAGAAAAAAAAGAAAAAAACATATGCTGAACAGCAGAAATATGCACATAGGCAGCAGCGAAACATACGGATAGATAAAAAAAAAAAAACATTAGACACGCATCAACTTACTTAAACAATTCCTTCAGGATTGTCTAAAATCTGCATCCAATAGCTACAATCTAACACTCTACGATATGTCGCTAGATGTATGTTTCAAGTTAATAGTACTAATATTTTACAAGTGTCCGTGATTGTCCCTGATTTGTCCTTGCCTTGTCCCTGTTACTGTTGAAATTAGTCCGTGAGTGGTTGAGAAGTCTGTACACATATGTACACCAACCAACTGTCACATGTGTTGCCAGTACTGTTGAATACCTGTAGTGAAGTCATATATCATAGGTTCATAGGTTCATAGGTCCATACTAGGCTATCTGCCCGAGGGCATTTACAAGCCTAGCCCATAGTTTTGTGGCTTACGCCACCCCTTTAGTATGGGGAACTATACCCATTATTTTGCTGTGCCTCTGTTGAGCAGTGACACTGAGGTAATCCCTGGGGTATATCTGCGATCTCCCATCCATTGGTCAAGATTTCTCTTGAAGAAGGCCAGCGAGGTGCTCTGCCTCACATATACCGGGATTTTATTCCACAGCATAGGGAGTCTTTGGGTGATGAATCTATCCCTCCAGCACGTCCTATTAATAGCCGTGTCGAGGTTTAAGTCTCCCGCCCTTGTGGCTCTGACGGATCTAGATTTTTGAGGTGAAGCATATTCATCAAATCTGGGTTTGACATGGCCTTGTATGTTAGGCAAAGGTCACCTCTAAGCAAGCGTGTTTACTGAATAGAGCTGGAGTTCTTTCAGTCGGGCAGCATAGGACAGATGTTTGAGACCCTTTATCCTTTTGGTGAGGAACTTTTGTGGCCTCTCCAGCTGCTGCAAGTGTCGGGTCAGATACATTCGAATGGGGCATTGTACTCAATCATTGGTCTGATGAGTGATGAGTATAGGGAGACTATGACCTCCCTTGATCTAGATGAGAATCCCTTCATGATAAGGTGGGCAATGTAGAAGGTCTTCCTAACTACTTTAGCTACATGGGTGTCGAATGACAGACTACTATCAACCTGGGTCCCCAGGTCCCTGATAACTTCTTCTGTACTCAGTGGATTGCCACCTATTTGGTAGCTAGGGTAACCTTGTTTTTCCGAAGGGTATGACTATGCATTTTTGGCATTTAACTTTAGGCCATGGCTCTGGCACCAGTTATCCATTTCTGTGAGACCCTTCTGAAGGATATCTGTGTCAGATGTGTTTTCTACTATGGCGCCCAGTTTGCAGTCATCTGCAAACTTTGTCAGCCATAACCCTCCTGTGTTTGCTTGTACTTCGGAAAAGTAGATGCCAAACAAGAGTGGGCCCAGGACTGAGCCCTGTGGTACACCACTTGTGACAGGCTTTGAGTCTGACATGGCGCCAGCAACTCTGACCCTGTGGGTTCTGTCACTCAGCCAGTTTGCAACCCATCTTGTGATGTATGGGTTAACATTTAAGCTGTTGAGTTTTTCAATGATACCCAAGTGGGGTATTGTATCAAAGGCCTTCGCCAGATCGAGGTAGGCTGTATGTACTGCCTTTCCTCATCAATGGCTTTGGTGACTGTTTGAAAAAGTCAACCAAGTTTAGAAGGCATGATCTGCCTTTGACAAAGCCAAACTGGGATGGATCCAAAGTCTGCAAATTCCCTATGTCTTTATTTATGAGGTCCATTATGATCCTCTCCATGGCTTTGCAGATAAGGCTTGTCAAGCTAATGGGCCGGTAATTTCCAGGGTCGGTGGAGGCACCGCCTTTGTGAAGTGGGACCACAGTTGCAGTGCCACTCCTGTGCGTATCCAGAGGTAAGACTATGATTAAACAGCTGTCCTAGCTGTGGGTTTAATTCCTCATTGAGTTCGTGGAGCACACAGCCGGGGACACCATCAGGTCCCATGGATGCTGTGTTTTTTGCTTTGGAGAGACCAGTTCTCACTTGGGCGTTGGAGATGTTTGGGGGGCTGCAATCACTTGGTATAGATATCTCTCCTTTTGGGGGGGAGGGGGTACCATCCATGCGGAATGTACCACGGCTGGTGTAGTGGTAAAACCGGTGACTAAGGT
The DNA here is from genome assembly GCF_019279795.1 of Protopterus annectens. Taxonomy (NCBI): domain Eukaryota; kingdom Metazoa; phylum Chordata; order Ceratodontiformes; family Protopteridae; genus Protopterus; species Protopterus annectens. The sequence goes on along the minus strand of NC_056741.1, from coordinate 664,500,007 downwards.
GTGTTTGTTTCTGGGTCCAAGCCATGCAAGGGCCACTAATTTTATGTGACGTCCAGAAAAATGTCCGTCGGATATAGGGAGGTAAAGCCAGAGGGATGCGCAGTGGACATTCAACAGTACGGGAAATGTAAATAGGTATGTAGGTGTATATGTATGTACAGATATACATATATATATATATATATATATATATATATATATATATATATATATATATATATATATATATATATAGTCACAATAAAGGAGTCATAACGAATGTGAAGGGAAACACCAGTGGAACCCCCCACCACATATTATGTAGTGCTGACATATCAAGTCGGTCAGAGGTGGGCAAACCACTACATCTGTAAACACAGGTAGAATGGTAACATTGGGACTAACTCTGTCCACGTGCTAATTCTGACTTTCAAATAGGTACAGGTCTGTTCCGCTCTCCAGTCGGACAACCCAGATGACCACATGAACACCCTGACAATCAAACACACCTATGTGCCAAGAATGTAAGCTTTGGTGTTCTGAATATCCTCGGAGTGAGTAAACATACAGCATGGGTCCAGAGCAGTAGGGAATAGGGAATGGTGCATGTGTAGTACTGCGGTTTTCCCAGCAGGAGAATGGATGCCTCCTGTGTAAGTAAAGTTTTGAGGCATGTGTTCAGGTAACTATGAACCATGGGTATACATATAAATGAAGCAGAACACCAATAGTTTAGTGGTTAGAGCATCCGCCTAACGTAAAGGCATTCCCGGTTCAAGTTCGACTATAGCGCATAACATTTTCCTTGTGGAATGAATGTTGCTGTGCTGTAAAGCCAACATTTAAACATGTAAAAGTGAATGTGTGTTTCGCATGGGGCCATTAACCGGATTCCTTCAATCAAAGTGGTACTGTCATAATGAATAAGGCACACGTAAGCACAAATAAGCAGCAATAAACATATGTAACTCACAGTAAGCATAGGCGAGTGCACCTGCGCGGGTGTAAGCAGCTCCCAGCATAGGAAATGTATGTTTTTATGTACAGATGTAATTTATATACATTAATATATATATATATATATATATATATATAGATATATATATATATATATATATCTATACACACACATATATATTTGAAGAATGAACGCTGTAAGAATAAAGCATACACAAGGGTTGTGAAGGGAATCGAGAGCAACTAAGGTATTATATAGTGCTTGCAGTGTATGTCAGATAAAGCTGCCCAAGACTGAGCAGAGCACTGCTATTCACACCAGAGGCAGGGTTCTACCAGTGGGCATAACAACCTTGAACTGCTATATCTACATTACACACAGACGGAATGTAGTCCATGTTGGGACCACATACACTTGCAAACCGCAAATGGCCATAGTCCATAACACCAGGAAAGGCACGTATGTGCAAATATAAATGGCGGGAGACCCTGTGAATACACGAGGTGGTACAAAATGTGTGTAGGGCCCCAAACGCTCTGGAGAGGGCAATGTGTAAAGGTGTGTCATGGCTGCGATATCAAGTGGATAATGGCTGTTACGAGTATAAACTCAACACGGGTGGGGTGGAGGAACTATGGTTATGCGATTATGGATCCAGGAATGCCAGGGTTGGTTGGGCCAGTTCCAATGGACTGCCCCGTATAGGTCAGCTAGTATGTAATAGGTATATATGCATACGCACATGAAGACAACAATATGTTGAAGTACATTCTCTGTAACAGATGCACTCCATTTATTGACATAAATAATATGAATGTGCACAGACAAACAAAGACAGTAGCTGGAATAATAGGCTGTGCAGATGAGGAACAGGTCAAAATGACACTGTATCACAAACACATTTCTATTAGTAATCTGTACATGAACACACGGCATCTGTCCGCTGTATACCGTGCTAAATACCGATTACAAGATAACCGGAGTGAAGTGTCGGTGTAATAATGACTAAGGCAATAGTAAGCTGTTGAAGCATATATAAAACCCAATACGCATGTACATGTGCATGTGAGTGGGACATGTATTGGTCAACGGACACACAGATGTATATATATATATATATATATATATATATATATATATATATATTTATACACACACCCACACACACACACACACACACACACATATTTATATATATATATATATATATATATATATATATATATATATATATATATATATATATGCACACATATATACACACACACACACACACACACACATATATATATATATATATAGATATATATACATATATATATATATATATATATATATATATAAATTCAGACTTCTTTTAGGTGTAGTAATTATTACTGAGCTAGTAGAAAGGAAATAAACACTCAGACACTGAATAGATGATTAAGCTTTTGCTCTTATTCAGGTGGAAGAGCTTCATCAGTTGCATGCTCACATCCATACCATAGCTACAGGTAACAACACATTCTAATACAACTGCCAATTGGTAAGTTGATTTACTTACCTTGAGGGTGTGCCAGACCTGGGGATGGTGCTGGAGGGCTGCCTTTGTCGGATGCACATAGTGCACTTCCTATACATGGCTGAGCACAGGAAGTGTCATGTTTGGCATCCCTTTTCCTGTCTCTGTGAGTCAGAGAGGGTGACATTCCCTGGGTACCTACTGTGTCAGTGCATATGTGATGTGTTGCCTCTTTGCCAAGGCCAAGTCATACATGGCACGACTCCTTCTGCCTACTGGGTCTGGCTCAGGTTGTTCCTCCTCCGAGTCATTCTGTGCCTGTACAGGCCTTGGGATTGGTGGGGCGCTGTGTGGCCCTGCTCCATGCTGTTCCTGCTGCAGCTGTTTCCGCAGGATCATATTGTGTAGCATAGCCCATACCATAACTTAGGTGCATGTAGCTGTGAATAATGCAAGGCTCCACTGGATGTGTCCAGACACTGGAACCGTGACCTGATCATCCCAAACACACGCTCTATTATATGTCTGGCCTGTGCATGTGCCTCATTATGGCATAGTTGTTCAGGTGTGTGTGCATTTCTGATGGGTGTCCTCATCCATGGCTCCAGTGGATACCCAGCATCCCCCACTAGGTGAACGTAGAGGATGTCCATATTGGTAAAGCTGTGGTACAGCTGCGTCATTGGCCATATATCAGAATCGTCATAGCTTCCAGGGCAGCCAGCACACACATTTAGTATAATGCTCTGGGCATCGCATACAACCTGGCAGTTGATGGAGGGGATGCCCCTGTGGTTAATGTAGGCCCTACCCTGCTCACTGGGTGGTACTTTGATGCATACATGTGTGTAGGCTATAGCACCCACTACCCCAGGGTGGAAGAGATGCATATTGCTGGTCAACACCTCACGAGTGTTAAGGAAATGTACGTGTTCACTGGCATGTGGTTGACATGGCATCCAGGAACTGGTGGAATACCCTGGATGCAGATGCCTGTGAGATCCCCATGATATCCCCAGTTGTGCCTTGGGAGGTACCTGTGGCTAGTATACCTAGGCTTACACATACCTTGGTATCCACTGGGATGGGTTCCCCTCAGCCTGTTCGATGTATCAGGTGTGGCCGGCACAGCGCAACAATTTGCTGTAGGAGGTCTCTGCCCACCCCATAGCGCTCCACTATCTCTAGCTCATGTAGCCCCTGGTAGGTTACCTTGGGTCTGTACAGTCTTCTCTGTCTCCTCACTGAGGGTTGTTTGGCAGCATTCACATCCTCACCACCCTCAGCCTCCTGCACATGTTGGTCTATGTTGCCTGCTGCAGCCCTTCTCATTTCATTGGATTGTTTGGTAAAATTTCCCTGCATGTATACACCGGTGGTGTAGAGTGTGGAAAGACCCGAGGGGATGGTGCTTACTCATTTTATCGTAGTGTTCTGGGCCGGGCTGGTCTGCTGGGCCTGTAATCTGCTGATTGTGATAACTATCACCTGTTTGCCCAGCTTTTTCACCTTGACTACTCTCCTACTGCTGTTGTCCCGAACAATTGCACTATGCAGGTATAGACATACCCCTAGCTTAGGCGTGCTAAGCCAGGAGCAATCCCGAGACACAGGGCTCCAATCTACATACAGTATGCCTGACACACCCACCCCATGCTTTCACCTATATTCGAGTCCTGTGCCCAGCTATCTATACCCATATAGATACCCATACTGAGCCTTCCCAAAAATAACCACTGCTTACTTTCGCGCAGACCCGCACACAACCGGCTAAAAGTGCCTTACTATCACCATATTCAATGTCCCTTGTTCTTCCCAGCAAAAAAAACAACCAGCCTCTGCACATCTCGAAACTGGGACCCTGAACACCACAGACAATGTACTTTACCACTAAGCCATGGCAGATATACATACATCTGAGGTTATCATGTACAGATCATCTAGCACAGGCATTCAGAAGTATAGGACATGTATTTCATCATGTAGATTTATGTGTGGTAATGTCCACACACATATACATATACATATATAATATAAACACATATACATATACACACATATACGTAGCTATAGAATATATATCACAACAGTGGACCATGTGACACCAAAGCATTAGACAAGAATGAAAAGGAAACCACATGTGCCTCCTGCATTATGTACTGTTATTAATATCAACAATAGTGTTTCTGTGTGTCACACGGGTTCAGACTGTATTAAGGGTAAGATTAGGGCTGCTGACATTACTCACCAGACCTATTACCAAATGTATGTGTATGTCTTGCCAATCCAGTCTCTTGGCCGATTGTGACATTTATGGCCACTATATAGGAAAACAACAAAACACGCTCCTCAACACATCCAGTAGCTAGCCACTCACAGACACCAACACATAGGATATGATTGCAAAACACACACACCTGTCATGCCTTGGAATAGAACACCTACACGCTACTGTGATTATTGGGACACAACACTCCCAGAGGTGTACTTCTAGGTGGGTGACATCATCAGTAATGGCAAAGTCGGTGATAGGGATTGTATTTAGTGTGAGCAGTCTAAAAGCATTATTCTTTTCCCAGGCAGATGGAGACACACACACAGTTGGCATAGCTGGGATTAGAACGCCAACCTAACTACCTTATCATACTACAGCATTATGCAGTTACAGAACATGCTACCGAGATTATTATGACACAGCACTCCCAGAGGTGTACTTCTAGGTGGGTGACATCATCAGCAGTGGCAAAGTACACGATAGGGATTGTATGGAGTGTGAGCAATCTAGAAGCATTATTCTGTCCCCAGGCAGACATAGACACACACACAGTTGGCATGGCTGGGATTAGAACACCAACCTAACTACCTTGTCACACTACAGCATTACGCAGTTACAGAACGCGCTACCAAGATTACTGGGACAGAGCACTCCCAGAGGTGTACTTTTGGTGGGTGACATCAACAGCAAAGGCAAAGTCAGTGATAGGGATTGTATGGAGTGTGAGCAGTCTAAAAGCATTATTCTGTACCCAGGCAGACAGAAACACACACACACACACACACACACACACACACACACACACACACACACACACACACACACACACTTGACATGGCTGGGATTAGAACACCAACTTAACGACCTTATCACACTACAGCATTATGCAGCTACAGAATGCGCTACCGAGATTATTGAGACACCGCACTCCCAGAGGTGTACTTCTAGGTGGGTGACATCATCAGCATTGGCAAAGACGGCGATAGGGATTGTATGGAGTGTGAGCAGTCTAAAAGCATATTTCTGTCCCCAGTCGGATGGAGACAAACACACACCAGTGGTGGGATCAAGACAACTGCCTATCTACAGACCACTATTACAATACTACATATATATAAGCCACGCCACAGACACTACACCTTTCAAGACTGTCAATATGACTTTCTAGGAATGCGGACATCGACATGGATGCTGGCAGTTATGATGTACATACCTGTGAACCTTTGTGTTCAATGTAGGAATCCATCCTGAAGTGGGGTATGGCCATCTGTTGACTGGACGACTACTATCGCTATACAGGGTTACAATAGCCATGCCCATACATATAGAGGCACATAACCAACACAAGGTGTCACTGGGCATGCTCACACAGTAGCACATGGCCATTTGGAATGCACTATGTGTCCATCTACACAACATTATACTGGGCATGCTCACACACTTAGTAGCACAAGGCTGTTTTGTATGCATTCTGATTCTAAACATGGAAGGGCACAGTGGCCATGCTATTACAGTTAGACATGAACAACACATTTTAATGGACTCTGGTGTCTAGTTGTCATTGTTAGCAGGAACACTGCGCTACATATATCTGACACCGGTCTTCTACACGATGTCTGCTGCTGTCCGTCACCTTAGATGTACCAATCTAAACCTGGCACACTACTACCACCCATGGTGATGTCCTGCCAGGAGTGGCTACTTCACCCATATAGTGCCATTCATAGTCGAATGTCCTGAGACCAGGTTAACACCCTGACACCTAGAGGGCAACTGCATTGTATGTGTATGCTAAACAGTGCTAGATGTGTAGCGTTCATAATCACAGCTGCCCAATGTAGATCCAACAATGGGGAATACTGACATCTGTGCAGTGAGGAACACCTGGGTGAAGACTCAGTTGTGCACAATAGCACTACCACTGTATACCTTGGATACAGACATGTGGGCCATAACACAGGTACAGACCGCTCCAGGTGGTGATGTCCCCACATACATGAAGGCCACTCACATATACTGACCAGTGCACCCTCAAAAGGCATCACAGATGTGTCAGGTGCAGATCACAGTGTCAAAAGCCGCATTCTAGGATGTAGTCCTCAGACATCACCATGTCCTTGGTCCAGCAACACACATCCATACATGTGATAGAACATATAATAGTACAACACCATGTGACCCATGACCAGTGGACTGTACCTAGCTCTACATCAACTTTGCAGACTACCCATGTACTGACACAGTTGCATCATGTGTTATGCAATGCAATGATACCACTGTTCGTAACCAGGTCAGCTGTACACATAACAGGTGCCCTGGGTCATATACAGCAGTAACAGATGACTGTTGCTGTACACCAGTAAACACCCTCATGTTTGGATATGACATACATGTACCTGCCATGGATATGTACATGCCACATACACACACACACACACACACACACACACACACGCAACACATATGTATATAGCATAGCTGTTGCTGTCCTTCATGCAGACAGGTGGCTACAGCAATTACACACATGCACATGGAAGGTAGGTCCATGGCTATTGAATGCTAACAGTACATAAGGTATGATATCAATGTGGACTGAGTTAACATTCCCTCTGTACTGGTTACCCATGACAACTATCATATCATACAACAGTCCATGTGTCATGCATGTCATCACACATGTCCACCAATTGCAATGCCTAGAAACATGGCTAAATGAGAGGAATTTAGGACCTGCACACATGTACATGTAGTGGTGTGCATTCAGCTACCATGCATCTGCAGAAGCTGATGTTTGCAGGTGACGTGTGTCTTACTACAACATGCAGTTGCAATGCAGCCCCATCATTGCCAACTGTAAATGGCGATATACTGACAGTATGGTAAGATGTACATCAGGTATGAATGGATGTGTGGACATAACTAAGTGGTGGGCCATCTTTGCAGATGGATGTTTGCTGAGGACAGCTCACAGGTGTGTCACAAACAGTCCTACAATAACATGTGCAAACACTAAGCTATGTTTCTGTTAATTGAAGGGGAACACATACAACCTACACAGTGGTCAGGGTGTCATTGACTGTAAATCACTTGACACCTGTAACACTTAAGACCTTCCATGTGCATATATCAGCACAATTGCCAAAGGTAGCATTGGTAGACATTGTAATGCAGGCAATACTGCTGCATGTCTGTCATACATATCATAAGATAGCAGGAATTTGATTCACGGTACTGCCATGCATGTTTGCTTGTGTGTCCATATATGCCACGTATGGTGGGGAATACATCCCGATTGTTACTCACTCTCCTGTACACTGTTGTAGAGATCTGTGCATACTGCATTGTAGAAAGCAAGACATAGGCAGGGGTGGGGTGTGTATCACACACATGTGAGCTATCTGTATGTGCATGACATAGGTGCATTCAATTGTGGACTCCACAGTGTGTGTGTGTGTGTGTGTGTGTGTGTGTGTGTGTGTGTGTGTGTGTGTGTGTGTGTGTGTGTGTGTGTGTGTGTATGTATGTATGGCTGTCTGGTCCATTGAGTGAGGATGTATGTTACCATAGTGAACAGATAGGACCCCTAACCCCTCCAGGTGATGCAATCTACTACCCTGTTGATGCCGTCAATTTTAGGCATTACTGACTAAATGTACATGCATATTCTCTGTGTCGCATCATGTGAGTGCACAGTACTGTAATGGTGTTTACCACATAGGCAGGGGTCCTCACCTCAACACTATCAAGTGTGTGTGTGTGTTACAGTGTCATTGACCCCGTGAGTGTGGGCGTGTTACTGTGTGTCTGAATACATGTGTGGGAATGCCTGTGCATGTGTGTGTGTGTGTGTGTGTGTGTGTGTGTGTGTGTGTGTGTGTGTGTGTGTGTGTGTGTGTGTAGTTGTGTGGTCTCATCCTGTAATGTGAATGTGTATTACTGCTACACAGTGAGGCCTCAAGCTATCAACTGACCTCTACCCTTGTCATCAGCTAGACTGCTATATAAACTCTCTGCCCCATATAACTGTACCAATGATGTCACCCGGTATAGATGTCACGTCTCTAGCCACTGTAGCTTAGTACACAGCTCCCATGCTCCTGGATCAGTAGATGTGTAGACATCTTTGGAATGTCATAAACCACTGATATCCAAGAAAACAATGTAAACAATTACTTGAGGACCAGGGAGTCCAGGCACACGGGTATCGGTGTTGCCACAGCCAACTCGCTAACAAAATTCCACGCTGCAAAAGATGTATCAACTCACTTGAATCTTGGAATGTCAGCCTTTCTAACAGTGAGGTTGAAGCTATGAATAGCATGCTGGTATTGCCATACATACCTGTGAGTAGTCTACATTTACACATGGGAAGCTAACTGCAAACACTGACACTCAATGGCACATGCAATTAGACCTGAAGGAGGGAAGCAGGACATCATGACCAACATGCTGTTACTGTTGTTACCAAGACACATACTGTGAACAGAAAACAATGCATTCTAAACATGCATGTCTGCTGTGTGGTAACAGTACACAACAATTGTAATCTACACTTATCTCCCTATTCTGTTCACCCTGTGCATCAGACCATATGAGCATGTCCCTGCACCGATGGTGTGGATGACAGGGATGCAGCACAGGCATCATCATATGCACAGGGTGATAATGTTTGCCAGGGGCCTAGGCTGCACCAGTGGATGACATCATGTGTGTGGGTTAGGACCTGTGATCTAATTGGCCATGTGTGGTTGTTATGCATGTGTGTGTTGTGGTACCCTACAGATGTTTCTGGTGTGTATGTGTATGTGTGCACACAGTTCTGCCATGGGTCTAGCCTACATAGGGGTATTATTGACAGCTCCAGACTGTACAGACCAGGTTTTACAGCTCATGGTGTCTGGCCATGGCCATGTGACCTGAGCCTGCCAGGGGTTGCACAGGTACTACCAGGCAGAGGTGCAGATTGGGTACTGTCTGATGACACATGTCTACTGGTACCATGTCCCTGTTGGGACCATCCAGGGCCACGTGCACATGGCCTGCTGTGTCCTGGTGTGGACAGCACAGCACCAGCTGCACTGCTTCTGCTACCACCACTATGGGAGTGGGCATATGAGGTAGCTCATTCACATAGACCTGCACCAGGTGACATAGCTGGCCTACATCCACATGCCCTACACCTCACTCCTACCAGATGTTCCAGCACAGACAGCTCATGCTCACGGATTGTCATGCTACAGTCAAAGATTCCAACCATGTCACCCAATCGTCTGTCCAAACCTCAGCAATCTGGTGTTGAGCATTTGTCATTGCCTGGATGTTGTTGTTTAAAGAACGGATAACAGCCCTCTGAATCCTCTGTTCTCTGTTCTGCCATTCAGCATGTGCCTGTGCCACCATTACAGCCTGAAACATGCATCTGGTGACACCAGCTGCTGTGCTCTGTCCTACAGGGGCATGTCGGCCAGAGGTCCTCCTACGAGCAGCACTGGCCACATGCCTGTGTGGCCCATCTCCAGTCATTTGCCTGACACCATGGTGTGAATACACACCTTCCATAGCCACCACACTTTCCTGTTCCAAGCTACCACATGCCAACTGTCCTTCCTCTATGGCCACTGGTGATGGGGTATGTGTTGGCATGAGATCTGTGTGCGGGGATGAGGGGGATTTAGGTGGAATGGCAACCAATGGCACATATTCAACCCCTGAAAACCCTGCCTGTGCCTCAAGCATATGTTCATCATCACTGCTAGAGTCTGTGGGGACACTAACATCAGATGGACCACAGGAGGGTAATGCACCTACATCACCTGTGAGGGCAGACAAAGACTCTACATTACAATACAGACACACATACAGACACACACCATACATGGGATTTGACAGAAGGCATGCAACATGCATGTGATACAGCAGACAGCATGCAGCTCAGACAATAATAGTGGTAGTTATCATACATCCCTGGGTTGCACACAACAGCATGCATGTGTCATAGCAGAAGCCATGCATTTCACACAATCATGGTAGTAAGCATGCATCCCTGTGTTACACCATGTGGACCAGCACAGGTTAACAGTGCACATTGCTGGTGTGTGGCATATGACCTTGACATTAACATGTAGTATGACATGTAATCTGCTGACGTGTGCATTGACATGCATACATGTTTAACACAATGGTATCCTGTCACATATACAGTGGGGTAATGGTGTCACATTGCAGTGTTGTCTGTCCACCCTACAGATAAAATGCACATTTAGCAGATGTGCATGACCATTGCAGGGTATTATGAGGCATCTATATTGCTATACAGTGTGAAGTACAGACACAGTGCCATTGCATGGAATCATGAGGCGTCTCTATTGCTACACAGTGTGAATTACAGACACAGTGCATAGCCATGACTGTCTGCATACACAATACATATATACTGTGGATTGTGACCCACGTCGCTGAGGTGTATACACACTAAACCATGATGTGGAATGTGTAACACAGGTCATCGAAGACCCTACAGATGACACCCCTGCACATCTGCAAACATGTTTTAACTGCCTCGCAACCATGTCCACACATGGCAGACTTGCCAATACACCATGTCCCACATGACATTTGTGTAGCACACACACGAGGTGCACAGCTGACAGTGATGTCCAACAGCAGCAATGGAAATGTACTGTATCTGTGGCCTGATATGGTTGTCTGTGTATGTATGTGGATGCTGTACAGGTGACTACTGTCATGCTGTGACAAATGATGTTATGCCTCCACAAGCTGTGCACAGGCCTGTTGGATGTCCAGTGTTCCACATCTGCAATATAACCATTCAGCAAAGGCTATAGTTGGACCATGTGTAGACAATGTACAACAGGGTGTACACACAAACACATCACATCTAGTGTGTGTTGCTACATGTCTCTGGCCATCCTCCATGGCCATGTGTGAACATGTGTTGGCCAAATGGTTATGATGGCCATCTATCTCACATGTCTGTGTTGTCCCATATGACATACACCCATAGATGTCATATACTTCACTGTCCACAGGGTTATGCAGACAAAGGGTTGTATGTTTGGTATGTGGGGTATGTTTTATGGGACAGTGAGACAATGTTGTATCCGGCCCACTACATGTCATGGACATGTCAGATGGCACATCACAATGTGTGCACTCATAGCAGGGGTATAATCCACAATGGTGAATCCTGTGTGCTGCCCATACTCAAGCTCACTGTGTAGTACTGTTTGTGTACTCCACATGTGTAGTTCTGATGTGTAGTACATGTTCCTACATTGAACACCTCCAGTGCTGTATGCACAGCTGTCCACACATCTAGCAATGACAGTTTCTGAGGTTTCATGTTGGTGTTTCACATAGTTTGTAAGTATTGCACATGGGTAGCCATTGTGATGGATTGCAGATGCGACCTGTATATTGTGACCGAAAAATACATTATGTGTACATGTGTTAAATGGCCACATGGTGAACAGATCTGTGCATTAACATGCCTGATACTTATAACTGTCTCACCTGCAATGGCCTGCTGTCTTAGCACAAAGGCAGAGGTACCTATATAGAGGTGCCACAGCAGTATAATCATTATCCATGCCTGTATGACAGCTACAGGGTGCAATGTGCATGTTAACACATTCACCAGTACAATAGGATATACTATGGAGTATGCACATGTGTGCATACACAGAGTAGCATACTATAGTATGCAGCATGTGTGTATACATGCCTTGCATATGATGCTACATTACATATTGTACAGTGACACATGCAACTATATGGGATATAATAGTTATATGTGCAGTAGTGACTTACCAGGCAACTCCAGGCTCGATGGTTGAGAGACACCCACCTCCACAATGTCAGCTAAGGGTGGTGGATGCTGTTCTGCCAGTGTCCCCAAGTTGGCCAGTAGCTCCACAGTACATGTGAGTGGGATCTGGGTTGGTGCCCCACCACCTGTTGCACCTTGTTCCCTGGTGATTGCATTCACACGCTGTTTCGCCCATCTGATTAGGTCCATGCAGTGTCTGCGCATCTGCTGGTATATGCGGTTATGGCGACCCACATCATTAACCCTCCTGTGAAGTTCCTGCCACAGGTCATCCCGCTGCTGTGCATCCTGTGGCACATGGCTAAACAGGACATCATAGTTGTCTTGGAGGTAAGGTATAAGAGCCTCATCCTCCAAGCATGTATAGGTTGGTAGCCTTGCTCGCGGCATACCTGGAAGACATAATGTTGGAGACAGGTCACAGTATCTCAGAGATGCACAGAGATACAGCTGCACATACATGTGTATCACATTTATTACATATAAATAGTTATCTTTGCAAATCATCATGACACTGACACCACTGACATGTTTGTGTCACACACATGTGACACCCAGTGGGGATTGGATATTATCACCATATATGTGTGTCACCTGATTACATTGCTCATACTACATGTGGATGCTGTCTTGATGTGGGCATGTCTGTTTGCCTGTACTGGTGTTCTTACCTATCAGCACATGCCTGGATGTGTCCACATTAATGCTGTTGACCTTGACGCTGTGTATATGTCACATATAAACACATACACTGCCTTAACCGACATGACCTGTGACACTGCAGGCATGCACACAGAAGGCTTTACATGCATGTGTTTTGCCATATACATCTACACGGCACTGTACAGCAATTCAACATCCTGCCATGTATCGCCTGTGTTGCACATGTGATACACATGGGACACAGGCTAGCCTGATGGCATTTGTGGGGATGGTTATCAACTATAGCATGTACAGCCAAGGTCATCTTGTAGTCTGTATGCCCTGGGCCATGTATGAGCCTAGGATGTAAGGTTACCTAGCTGTAGCCGACAGCCGTGTTTCTGGCGCCAGGTGAAGCAGTGCCACATAACTGATCCACACGGTTAATGATACATCTACCATGCAGTCATCACACCATGTCTGAAAGAGGTGAAATGTGCAGCTTTGCTGGACAGGGTTGCATAGTATGACAGGAGTATGTAACGTTTATGGCACAAGGATCTGTCCAGCATGTGACGATCCTTGTACTAGGAAGGTGGATGTCCATGACGTATGTATTTGAGATCAGTATATGTACATGTAGCATGTCCAACATCACAGTGTTGGACATGGCTTTATATAGGGTAGGCATCATGCTACATAGTGGAGATTAGGATTGTGAAGGCTGGTGTCGGCCATCTAAACATGGCCAATACCCCTTAAAGGTGATATGTGATCCAATATAGGTCACTTGAGTGATGAGTATGGCTGAACAATGATCTCTATATTCATGGATGGCACCCTGTCACGACTAGGGTTGCCACTTATGACTACCTAATAGGCTTGGTGACGTCACTAGCTCAGGGAGGTAAACTGCACAGCAGCATCGCTTACACACAGTGTCCATTATGTTGACCACTGCCTAGGTGGTAGTTCATGGGTACAGGGTTATTAACCTAGTGGTGGCAATGCAATATGCAGCTGTCAGATTGTGCACATATGTCACACACCTCACCCACAAACCCCCTTCTGTGTGTTGTCCACAACACTGAATCAGCTATTGCTCCTAGGTCATGGCCATTCACATAGTGGAGATTTGGATTGTGAAGGCTGGTGTCGGCCATCTAAACATGGCCAATACCCCTTAAAGGTGATATGTGATCCAATATAGGTCACTTGAGTGATGAGTATGGCTGAACAATGATCTCTATATTCATGGATGGCACCCTGTCACGACTAGGGTTGCCACTTATGACTACCTAATAGGCTTGGTGACGTCACTAGCTCAGGGAGGTAAACTGCACAGCAGCATCGCTTACACACAGTGTCCATTATGTTGACCACTGCCTAGGTGGTAGTTCATGGGTACAGGGTTATTAACCTAGTGGTGGCAATGCAATATGCAGCTGTCAGATTGTGCACATATGTCACACACCTCACCCACAAACCCCCTTCTGTGTGTTGTCCACAACACTGAATCAGCTATTGCTCCTAGGTCATGGCCATTCACATAGTGGAGATTAGGATTGTGAAGGCTGGTGTCGGCCATCTAAACATGGCCAATACCCCTTAAAGGTGATATGTGATCCAATATAGGTCACTTGAGTGATGAGTATGGCTGAACAATGATCTCTATATTCATGGATGGCACCCTGTCACGACTAGGGTTGCCACTTATGACTACCTAATAGGCTTGGTGACGTCACTAGCTCAGGGAGGTAAACTGCACAGCAGCATCGCTTACACACAGTGTCCATTATGTTGACCACTGCCTAGGTGGTAGTTCATGGGTACAGGGTTATTAACCTAGCGGTGGCAATGCAATATGCAGCTGTCAGATTGTGCACATATGTCACACACCTCACCCACAAACCCCCTTCTGTGTGTTGTCCACAACACTGAATCAGCTATTGCTCCAAGTCATGGCCATTCACATACTTACATAGGCAGATGTCTCCCATTTGTCTGTGTGGTATGGGCTACAATGAGGGGGAGTACAATGAATTAACCCTGTTTTACTGTAGCTGGCACTGGTGTGATATGCACATATTAATCAGACACCTTCTGTAGTGTTGGTTCTGTCAACAGTCCACTGGCAGAACACTCCTGTGACATACGAATGTACATCTAGTATACTGAGTGTAGGTGGAACACAGTATGGGTGATGATGTCCTATGACCTGTCACAGGTATGATATGCAGTGTGAAATCATCTATACTGTCATCTACAGCTCTACTGCTAACAACATATACATTGATTAAGGTTCATGGCCTTTCAGACCAGACTCAGCAGGGTAGTAGTGCAGTGCCTCCCATTATGAGTGGTGTCTCCACTTTGTGGGTTGTGATAACGGTTAGTGTGCAGCATTCAGTGTTTTCACAGACTGCCATGAAGGTATGCTTTACATGATGTGTATGTGTAGAGCAAACTGTTTTGCCATATGTGTATGATACAACCAGGGATTTGGACAGGCCCCATGCAGCCTGAGTGCACCTTGTACCATCATAGTTATGGTTACAGGGGCTCTCTAGTGTACATGGATATATGATTGTGTACCTGTTGGGAGGCAGTGTGCTTATGTTATCCACCACCCTATCTGTATTGCTTATTCATGCTCAGCACTGTTTCAGAAAAATGTAAGCACTACATGAGCTACTAATTACTATAGCACTCAAACCTCCTCATTACCTACAGGTAAACACTGTTTGCACTTACATTTCCTGCTTGCTTAGAGTAAAACAGCTCTTGTACACACTTTACTCACTTATCTAGTGGGAAATAGTTATATATTCAGGCATGTCCAAGTGTCAATTCCAGTGTTCTGGCCGGTCTATATGATGAATATGGGCATCATGAGGCAATATAAAAATTGTCTCATGTACACAGTCAATACTCACCTCCTAACATCCAACACTACAACCTGTGGGAGATGCACATATCTAGCCATGCTGGAGGTAAAGCTCTCCAACCCAGACTGAACCTGACAATCATGCGGGGAAGTTAAACATTTGCACCACACCACACTCATCACATAGTCTCACTAGATCTCTACCACCACGGGCCACATATAGTAAGACAACAACATTTGCGGAGCCACTCAATACTACTCTGTCTAGGCAACAGAGAGCTCCAAAGCAGAAATGCAGGCAGCCCCCATCCCCCAACACAACACCAATTAATTATAGCCCACAAACTCAGTGTGCACATTAACCACAGCCAATAGGGCGAAATAACGTATCCAACACACTAGTCATAGGTGACTCTATAGGTGGTCACACTGATGTCCCACTCACCAGGCTACACAAGGAGATAGTTACTGTCAGCTGTCTGTCAGGTAACAGGATCCGCAACATAACCTATGCACTCAGGTCATTCCTCAACAGGTACAATATGACTGTGTCATTGTCCATGTTAGTGTGAATGCCCTGAGATGTACCTTCCTGGACTACATGTAAAGAGACATGGAATAGCTCTCCAATCTTGTAGCCCAGGCAGGTATCGCCCTAGCCCTGAGTAGCATTCTGCCATTGTCTAGACTGATAACACAGTACAAGGACAAAATTATTTACTTCAACAATTGGCTATGCTTCTGGTGTCATTCCAAGGGTATCCGGTATCTGTCTTCTTTGAATGACATGGTTGACAGAACACGATGATTTGACACAGATGGCCTGCACCTGTCAGCCCTGGGATTCCAGATAATGGCTATGGCTCTTGCTGCTCCTACAGTGCATGTTTTAGGCATGGTTCAAATAACAAATTCACCACCATAACAGGAACAGTTAAGCAAAACCTGAGGGTAATGCTACTCAATGCTTGACGTCTTCATCTCAAACACACTCACCCAAGGCACTCCTTGTAATGGACCACTTCAATATCTGTGCAGTGACTGGGACCTGCTTCTAGGCTCCTGAGACCATTCCTGCACTGCCAGGATATTACTTATACCACATCTTTCAGTCATGTAACCAGGACCAGAACACCCATGGCGGAGGTGTGTCCATATTTTCTAAGGACATCCACACCTCCAGGCTAGTTGCTTAGCACAATGCATCAGAGGTTATCCAAGTGCAACTAACTCTGGCCATAACTGCTATACAAATTGTAGCTTGCTACAGATCCCCCACCATACCCCATGGTTAACGGTCCTCACTTCTTGGTGTACTGGAAAGTAGGGTTCAAACAGACACATTACTGATGTGCGACTGGCACTACCCCACCATTAACTGGGATACCTACTCATGTACCGACACATCAGGCCAGCGCTTTCTGGGATTCATAACATCCAGTTGCCTGGATCAAACTATCCATACCACCACCAGTGTCAACAATATCTTAGACCTGGTCATTACCAACATGTGTGACTGGTGTTCCACACCTGAGGTTATCTCCACGTTAGTCAGATCCGAACATATGCTAATCACCCTTATTATCCACATCCCAGCACCACACCCTTTACAGAAAACACAGTACAATATTTCTACAAAGCCAACTTCAGGCTTCTTATGACAGCAGTAGTAAACATCATGAAACCCGTGCAGATGGACAATACAGTTACAACCGCTGAATCATACACAACTGCACATAATTAGCACTTACACGACTGCATGCATCATGCTATCCCAAACAGAACCATGATGTTACCCACCAGAAAATGGAGGCCACTATGGTGGTCCACTGCCATGGACATAATGTACAACAGAAGGAGGAGACTGTTGTAAAGTAGAGTACAATCCCATGAGTGGAGGGGCTCCCTGGTCAGCCTCAGTAAGAATCTGAGATCCATTATCACATACTCCAAAGCTAGCTACGTAAACATAACCATGACTAATTCCAAGGACTACCACAAAACATTCTAGAGGTATGTCACTACTCTCGATAGTGATACCCATATCTGTTCTGACATACAGTAGTAAGGCATGAACATTACAGAACCGACTAATATTGGCAACATCCTGGCAGATAGGTTCAGTGCTAACTTTACACCCCTCTCACACCCTAAAGGGACCATATCTATACAGGAACGATGCAGAGTCCCTGCAATCACAACTACGCAGTTCAGTGCTGCACTCTCTAAAGCCAGGAACACAGCATCCATGTGACCGTAGAACATCCCAGGCTGTGATTTCCATGAACTTCAGAATGAACTGGCTCCCATCTTAGGCACCATATTCAATAATAGCCTTGCATCAGGCATTGTGGCCCCTGAATGGTGCACAGCAACAGTTATCACACTCCACAAAGGTGGCACCACAATGGACCATGGGAACTATTGCCCTATATGCCTGACTAGACTGTTCTGCAAGGCTATGGAGCACATCATCATGGATCTCATTCACAGAGACATTGGTGGCCTCCAAACCTTTGATCCCACCCAGTTTCGATTTTGTTAGGGCCAAACCATGCCTCCTAAACCTGGTGGAGTCCTTTGAGACAGTTACCAAGCCAGTAGATGAGGGTAAGGAGGTCCACACAGTCTACCTTGACCTCTCAAAGGCTTTCAACACCGTTCTCCATTCTGGTATTATCAACATACACATCCACCTGCACAGTAACCCCTACGTCACGAGATGTTATGCAAAGTGGCTCATGGACAGAACCCACACAGTGAGGGTAGCATTCCCTAGGTCCTACTGTAACTCAGTTACAATTGGCATCCCCCAGGGCTCGGTCATAGGGCCCCTCATGTTCGGTATATGCTTCTCTGAGGTACAGGCTAGCACAATAGAACTTACCTTGAAAAGGTTTGCATACGACTGCAAACTAGGGGCCATGATTGATTCCCCAGCTGATACAGACACCCTCCATAAGGGTGTCACTGGGATGGATACCTGGTGTCAATAACATGGCCTCAAGCTGCATGCCACAAGGTGCATACACATCCCCTTTGGATTACATCAATCACCCGCGGACTATCACATAGGTGGTAGTCCCCTACATACATAAGATGTAATAAGGGATCTTAGAACCCAGGTCGGTAGCATTCACTCCTTTGATAACCTTATTGGCAAGGTGGTGTGGATATCTTTCTATGTGGCCCCCCTAATCTCTAATGGGTTTTTAGCCAGAACAAAGGCAGCCATTGTGCCTCTCTACTCATGACTTATGAAACACATTAAAGGGTACAACACCCCATTTGGGATGTACCTTACTAGACAACAGCAATGGCTTGAAATACCATAACATTACCACGCCAAGAGGAATACTGACCTCTGAAGGATGACGTATGCAGCCCAACTACAGAAACTCCAACTGTACTCATTTGTATACTGCATACTCAGAGGTGATCTCTGCTGAACATACAAGGCCCATGTCCAAAACAGTATTGATGGATATGCTCCACATAAGCAAAACCCCTGAGAGCCACATGCTCTGGGATATATACCTAAATGCAACTGGCTGGAGGGATACATTCCTGACCCGGGCACTCCCCATGCTTTGGAACATGATTCCTATGTATATCAGGCAGGGACCCTCACTAGCACTCTTCAAGAGATACCTTGATGGGTGGATTGGAGACAGACATGTACACCAGGGATCACTGCAGTGGCTATGCTTTACAGAGGCACAGGAAACTAATGGCTCTGCTGTTCACAGGCACAGGAAACTAACCTAGAGAGGTGCCACAAGTCAAAACACTGTAGCTAGGCTT
Organism: Protopterus annectens; assembly: GCF_019279795.1. Lineage (NCBI taxonomy): Eukaryota > Metazoa > Chordata > Ceratodontiformes > Protopteridae > Protopterus > Protopterus annectens. The sequence goes on along the minus strand of NC_056741.1, from coordinate 664,480,112 downwards.
ATGAATGGCCTTGGCCAGACAGCATAGTACCTAACTATGAACCTATGAAGCTATTACATGTCATTTGTGCATGGATAATCGACTAGCTCTTCCATTTCAATTAGCTATCATGCTGATGCACTGTCTGGTGACTACAAGTCATATGTATCCTGTTATTGTGTATTGTAAATGCCAATAGACATACCTGATGTTTGCATAACATAACAGTAATGCTATGTAAAATATTAGACATATCTACCTACAATACTGCACATTACACATTTTTGCCACAATATCCCACAATGCAAATCATGATTGCACAGCAGGACCACCTTAGACGTGATATTCTCAGTTATACACCCATACATATGCCTACTGTTACAGTATATCAACATATACTATCCTCTGTTATGGCATGTACTTGCTGGACCAACCCTGCCACTGACAGCGGCTGGAGTAGAATTGTTGTGTTCAAAGTCTTTATATAGCATCCCTTGTGGTGTATGAGGTGTTTATCTTGTGGCCTACAGCAGTACACACAATTTCTACGAGCATTACTATGCTCAACAATACATCACTACATAATACCTTTTCCCTCTATATGCATTACGTACACTTTAATTATTACAGAACAGGTACTACATACATTGACATACTGAGTGTTCTACATATCTTATTAGTAACCCGAGTTCTTCTTGAAGGTAATATGAATCCTAATCGTTTTGTGTTGCAATCCTCGTTGTAATGTTTTTCTGGTATGTACAGATGGTTTGAATGTATGACAAGCCATCCTTTTATAGTTAAATATCAGTAACATGTGGTATCCTGCCAGCAACTGGTGTTCCGGAGTAGATGATTACATGCACATCAGCTGTGCAGATACTCCATTAGCCAATGACATGGCAACAGTGGTGAATAATTGAATACTCCACTTGGGCATTGTCCCTTTGCCCTACCTTTGAGGAAGAAGGCCTGGATGCTTTGTTTGTGATGAATTGCAAGAGCTATATGGAGACACACAGAGATATATTAACTTCATGGCCCCCATGGATTGTGTGTAATGGCTAGAGGATGTAGTTCTACATGTGAGTCTAGCTGTTATATTTCTGAACATTGCTACTTCTGCAGGGTTTGTACCTGATACATCTGCAAATGTTTAGGTCTGGTAAGGATGTTTGGGTAGCTCAAGGCTGTGTGGCTATGCATAAAATGTTAGGTGTTTTGAACTGTGACATATTTGGTATAATCTACATGTGTATCATACTGTGCTGTTAATCAGTAATTGGTAACACTTCCTTGTGTACGTACAGCCGTCTGATACGGGATTATTGCAACCAAACCCTGTAACATCGGCATCTGTTTCATTGTACAACAGCAACAATTTCACATAGGGCCATTATAGTGTGTCTCTGACAAGGTATGTTAAGGCTTCTGCAGATGTCATAGAGTGAGTGGATGTTTGTGATGTTATTACAGTATGTATTGCAATTGTTTCGGGTGTGGGGGAGATGTAGGTGGGTGTAGATAGCAGATGCAGGTGTGTAGGAACTGCATTTATACATATTCAATATGTGTGTGAGGGCTCCTTCCCTATTTGAAAGCCTATCCTTTAGTGGACTAACACTATGGTAATTGCAGGCTGATTCATTAAGCCATTGTTAAACGGTTCCTGTATAGCATGCAGGTGATGTTGGTCCTTCAATCCCTTCGGAAATACATTGGTATGTAATGAAATGTTGATACATGAAAGATGTCTCGTGTATTTCTGTCACAGGTATTTGCACTCATTGGACTTGTGTTGGTGACAGAACCTCTTTGGCTTGGGTTGCCATCTTTTCAAATGGCCAGAGTGGGACATTTGCAGGACACACATCAGATTTTAGAGGCCGACACATACCCACGGTCAGTACAAAGTATAGAACTTTATATATATGTCTATATAAAAGCTTATTCTTGTAGCAGTTTACTTGCTTATCCTGTTTCTTGTTACATGTAGGTATTTTAGATACAGATGACTATTTTATGCAATAATTACATTAAATATGGAACATGCCAAATGTCTCGAGATTGTAGGACATTAGTATTTGTACTGATTTTGGTCAGGACACTACCGCACATACAGGGACTGCCCCTCGCAAGGTGAGACAGGTGGTAACCCTATCTTTGGCTCATGTCCATAGCACATATTTGTAATAGTGTATAGACATATATACTCTCCATATCCTTTGTTCATAACGTTCAGTCATGTCGGAATGTGTGATTGCTATAGTCCATGTTATACACATATTTGAAGACTTCAACCACTGTATATGGCATACCCATGGATTCAGGAATGCACACACTTCCAACGACCACATTGCCGTTCCCAGACTTCTAAACCCCACAATACCGAACACTCAAAATCACGACAGTCAAACTCCCGGAAATAACACAAACACAGAACACACACACATGCACACACAGACACACTGCTACCCATCACATCCAAACAAACCATCCTACACTACGTATGGCCAGGTGGCCATGCTCCCATACACGCCCCTATGTGGGTGGCTGCACACCTCACACCACACCTACTTTAATAATCTACCTCTGAGATAGCAAAAACAGATACACAAAGCAAACCCACACACACGCATTACAGTCCCCTGTAAACACACACCACACTCAGAACACACAGTTACACACACTCCAGCAATCAGAAACACAGTTACACACAGTACCTACCTGAACCGCAGCACCAGAAGCACTACCTAAATGTCCCTTAACATCGTGATAATAGTACTCGCGGTTCTGGTGTTTTTGTACTGTGGTCTTTCGGTCTTTAAGCCTAGTGATTACACGCGTCAGTATGTAAAGCATTCGGTATTTGGAAGTATCCTATTTATATGTACCTCCATGGTTGTGTAGATGTTGTTAACCTATCTATAGATTTGCATATATATGTATATCCATATATATCGTCATATATCTCTCTATCTCCTTTTCTCTCTCTATATTAAATATCTATATATATGTATATATATATATATGTATATATATATATATATATATATATATATATATGTCTATAGATAGAGAGAGAAAGAGAGAGAATACATCTTTCATTGGGTACATGGCGGTGTATACTATTTCCCAAAGTCTGTCCTTTTGTGTTTTAACCTGTCATAATACACACCTGCTGTTGGTAGCTTAGTGCTAGGTTATTGTGAAAATTGTGTACATGGTTGCATGTTCTACTCCTGGCAGTGGTCGTTTTACCTCTCAGAGCAGGCCCTATTAGTACTAGGGTAAATAACGCACATTTCAGCGGTTCTGGGCAGCTTTGCCCGTGATCTGTGCAATATTTAGCAAATTTTAGACCTGTGTTGCGCATATCCATGTAGTCATGTTTAAACGCCACTTACTGGCACTTACCGACGCAAAAACTCGCTAACGTGCTTAAACGTGCTTTAATGACCTGCATCCAACATCCATTATTCGGGACATCAGAATTACGTAACAGCCCTTGCAGGTCATGGAACCGGGACCATGAACGACACAGTCAGTGGCTTTACCACTGAGGCATTTGGGATATGTACAAGTGTTATAGTGTTTAGTATATAGAGTATATTATGGCTGTTCCTCAGTACTGCAAACAAATGTGTAACTCAGTTGGTGTACATATGGAAGATACCTGTTAATGGTATGTCCAAGTGAGGCTTAATGGATATGCTCCAGCTATGAGAATCCATGTCACAGTGAGCCACACACTGTAATGAGCTACACCTTGCCACAACAATAACTGGAGAATGCTGGGGTGACAGATACCTGTCATGGGTACTCCCCATGCTTTGGAACTACATCCCTGATTACATTATATGGAGCTCCTCATTAACACACCAGGGAATCCTTGCAGAGTGGGTGGGGAACAGTGGTTACACCCCAGGGATCCCGCAATTGGCTCTGCTCCACAGAGGGACAGTTAGTTAATCAATGGGGTGGCGACAGCAGACACATTTTGGCTAGGCTTATGAATGGCCTCTGACAGTTAGGCATGTACCTACCGATGTACCTAGGGACCTATACATACAGTATCAACACATGCTGTTAGCTTAATTTACTGTTCAGGTATTGACTTACCTTGTGCCAATAGCAGTTGTGTGTGCAATATTTGAGGGCTGCCTATGCAGGATGCACACAGTAGACCACTTATACATGACAATCTACAAGTGGTCGTGTGTGTGTGTGTGCCATCCATGTTTACTGTGTGTGCAGGTGGAGAAATGTGTCAGTCTGTAGGGGCCTACACTGTCAGTGTATGTGCTATACGTTCCCTTTTTGCCAAGGCATGGGCATACTGGGCATGCCTCCATCTGCCTACTGGGGCTGGCACAGGGTGTTCATGGTCTGAATCCCTCTGTGCCTGTGGTGCCCTTGGCAATTGTGGTGGGCTGTGAGGACCTTCACCATTATGTCCCTGCTGCGTCTGTTTCCGCAGGATCATATTATGTGGCATGGCACATACTATGAAGATGTGGGCACACATGCCTGGAGAGTACTGCAAGGCTCCACCAGATATGTCCAAGCAACAGAACAGTGATTTCAGCATCCCAAACACATGCTCTATGATGATTCTGGTTTGTGCGTGTGCTTCATTATGGCGTTCTTGCATGGGTGTGTGTGCATTTCTGATGGGAGTCATCATCCATGGCTCCAGTGCATAGCCAGTATCCCCCACAAGGTAGCCATATGGGATGCCCCCCTAACAAATACCTGATACAGCTGTGAGGCATGCCAGATGTGGGAGTCGTGGTAGCTTCCAGGGCTGCCAGCACACACATCCATGATAATGCCCTGGGCATTGCACATGACCTGGCAGTTGATGGAGTGGTATCCCTTGCAGTTTATGTAGTGCCTGCCATGCTCACTGAGTGGTGACTTGATGTGTATGTGCGTGCAGTCTACTGCACCCAGTGCCTCCGGGTAGTCTGACACACGGTGGAAAGGGCGCATATTGCTGACCAACTCCTCCTGCGTTTTTGGGAAGTATATATGCTCATTGGCATGTGGTAACATGGCATCCAGGAACTGGTGGAGTACCCTGGATGCTGATGCCTGTTAGATCCCCATGATATCTCCAGTTGGCCTTTGAAAGGTACCTGTGGCTAGTATTCTCAAGCTTACACATACCTTCATGTCCACTGGGATGGGTTACCCTCTGTTGTTTCTGGCTCTGAGGCATGGCCGGCACAGCTCAAAGATTTTCTGTATGATGTCCCTGTCCACCCTGTAATGCTCTACTATCTCCAGATCATCTAGCCCCTGGTAGGTTACCCTTGGTCTGAACACTCTTCTCCTCCTCCTGTGCCTGAGGTGGTTGTCAGCATCATCCTCCACACCACCTTCAGTCTCCAACACATGCTGATGAATCAAAGCTATGGAAGCTCCCAACATGTACATTTTAAAAGTTCCCTGTCTGTTTACATCAATGGTGCAGTGTTTGGGAATACACAAGTGTGTGTGAGGTGCCTTCACAATTTATACTATTGTGCTTTGGAAGCTGATGATGTCATAGGGTGTGTATGTACAATCCGAGCTGCAGGGTATCTTACTTATGGGTTTTACCGCAGGTACTGCTATCGTGGGGCCTTTGGTGTTGAATTAGACTTGGCTGCCATGGATCATCTCTTGCCCTTGCCTTCATTTTTCAAACTGATTACCCTCCCATTGTCAGGCATGCATCCAGCAGCCTGATTTCTTGTTTTGTTCTTTCCCAACCCAGGATTGTGTTGCAAAATGTGTTCTGTAGCCAATCAACTACAGATTTGCTTTGTTCTGCTGTGACAGTTCTCTTTTCTTTGCAATCTGGTACCTCCCCTTTCCTGTTCTGCAGGTTGCTGCTTGCAGCCTTGTTAACTACCATCAGTGGCCCACTGTGAGTTAATAGGTGTTAATTATTCAGTTGTACTACAATTACCCTGCTGCGGCATTTCCTTATTGTCTTCCCATAACCTTCCTGTTTCAGCTGTGGTGTGCGCCACGCGCAGCTGTTTACTGGGTTTTGAACACATTGTCATCCACATACACATGTGCTTTCAGTCACCTTGTGTGCTCTCAGCTAAGCAAAGCTATGGCTACATCCACACCCCTATCCTGCAGCTTTGCTTAGCAATCAGCAACCCGGATTAGCAATGCTCCAATCTGCTTACAGCTACAGTGGCACACCCCTCTCCTGATGTCATGTATACCTCCAGGCCACACCTCGGTGTTATACTGCTATGCCATGTGGTACAGCCTTAAGCTGGCAAGGCGTTTGCGATTCAGTATTACTTGCCTCATTTGCATGGCATTGACTACTAATTCCTAGTTACTGCACCGAACACTGTCACAGACCCTTAGCAACCCTTGTGCCTTGGTTGTGGTGTATCATGCATACCATTGACTATTATGGCAAAATCATGATTTGTGTTACGTTGCAGTTTTATGACATCTATATATATTTTCCTTGTGTTCCCATTTGTGCACCCATGCACTGCGGTTGTACTTTGTGTTAATGTGGCCATGACATTAAATGTTATTTTATATGTGTTGTGCATGCCTTTTTATGCCATTGGCTGTATATTTAGCCATTGGCATATGTTAACTTTGTAATACGTAAATTTGGTCTGCTTTCATCGCTCCAATGTTCTGTTTGAAAAAAATGTAAACCATTTATTTTGGTTTACATTACTGTATGCTTACACTATGCCTGAACCACTTCATGAATCACTATGTACCTTCATTTGCATGCTGCACTACTGTGCATGGGGTGATTAGCATACATGCGCAGAGAACTGCGCAGCTCTGGCGTACACTGGTAGTGCACATGGAATCGGCTCGTACCTGAATCACTCGGCGGCCATATTTGGCATTAGAACGCCTATGGTACACCTGCGCCTGGCCCAAGCTTCATGAATCCCGGGGTATATTTGTCCTAACTAAAATGTATACTTATATTGTGTCCCATTGCCAATCTTTCTCATATAACACTTTAAATGATCAATAGTTCTAATATATCAAAACATTCTGCAGCTAAACTGCAGTTGGTGGATGTTTCAAAAGTGCATAACATCCTTTAAGAAGTAAAATATGTAGACACTTTCAAGTCAAGATACTGGGAATTAGTGATGGGTGTAGATAAAGGGGAAGTTACTAACCAATGTCATAGAAAAATATTAAATCAATGTTGTAAAATTCATTTATTTTGTTCAATGACTTTCAAACTACCAGAAGAATAAGATGAATAAACACCCCATATTCTTCATTGTAAGCATGCTGATGTAAGACATTGTTAAAACTTCTGTCTGTACTACTTAGTTGCTTAGTTACATTTGCCATGATGTAATGATAATTTTTAAATAAAATGTGTCCAGGTTTACTTGGTCTACCCTAGCATTCTATATTATCTTCCATATAACGAGATTAAATTAACCTTCCAGGTAGGAAATGGTACAAGCTGTTTCATATATTACCCCCACAAAAATAGTTTTACCAGAACGTATTGCAGGTCAGCAATATCCACGACAGGTTACTATATTTCCAAACACGTGATAGAAAAAGAAAATTAAAGATGGCTGCACACTGAAATCTCTCACTCATACTGCAGCAACTGCCTGATATGTTGGCCATGTTGTAAGAAACACAGAGTATATATTGTCTTTTTCTTTATATGATTATTGGTTTAGTTATTTATTTATGTATCTGTGTTTGCATTTTCAGAAATCAACCAGAAAAATCTGACTTTTGACATTCTGAGGCAAATAATTCTTCTTCTTACCTTCACTGTTATAAATTTAACTGTCTTCTATCAAATCAGATGTAAAGAGGTACAACAGTACTACTTGATTATTTTAGCAAATATTATACATAATAGTGTGGCCATTACTAAGTATGTTTTTCATTAATTTCTTGTAGCATGAATTACTGGATCAGAAAGCAAAACATGGTTAGTATTCATGAGTCTAATTTATATAAATTTATATACGTTTTTGTATGTGTGTGTATGTGTGTGTGCATTGGTGTGTTTGTGTGTATCAAAGAATGCTTGTGCGTGCATGTGAATATGTGTAGCTGTGTGATATGTTACTGTAAAAAACTGAAATATTTCTCTGTATCTTTATTACCTACAGCTGTGCTGAATAAGTGTCAAATATCTCAGTTTCATCTTTCTGTCAAATATCATGGACCTTTCAGAATAGAAGTCTTTACTAACCAAGAGTTAGATAATGGTGTTTATTATGCAATAGCAGCATGCAGTGGAGTGAACTAAATATAATCCAATAAAATTGAGAACGTTTTACATTGCTGTAACTGTCTCAAATAACAGTGCTGATGAACTGAATCATACACTGTACATTGCAAACTGCATACTCAGATTTTTGTAGCTCTGAAGAATAAATATACCATCCTTAATAAACTCTGAACTCAGAAGTGTTTCTTTCCTCTATAATAGCAGAATTAGGACCAACCACTATTTTTTAGTTTCTAGATTTCTGAACTGACTTCCGAATATTTGAATTGCTGGACATTTGAAATGCTTCTCTACTCAATCTCCTAAGAATCTGAACTGACTTCTGTCTAGAAAGTATCTCTCATAATATTAAAACTGTGTAGATTCCCTACAAGTCCTATATACGTCTATTTAACCTTAGTTCCCAATCCTTGGACCGTCTAAATGGATGTTATTGTCGGTATCTTTCTCCTATTGGTTTTAGTAAAGTGCAGTTTTGTACCTACCATAAATGTAGATGTTCAAGTGTTCACCCTGCTGCAGTCATCACACTTGAGTTATCCTGCCATCAGGCGGTCCCGCAGGTCGGTTGCTGTCGCTTCTTCCCTGACGTCAGTGCGTCATGGGTATATAAGAGGCATCCGATGCCATTTTCTTCAGTTTTTCTTGCCCCAGATGTCAGGTGCCCCCAAAAGGTAGGCAATATATATATATATATATATATATATATATATATATATATATATATATATATATATACACACATATGGCTATATAAAAAGAAAACAAAACCCTTGGGTACAAGCAAATACACCACAGAGGTAGAATAGGATAAAGTGGTAGAGATAAGTTCAGCTAGTTCAGAGGGGATGGAGGGAGGGTAACCTGGACTGCAGCAAGGTGAACACTCGAACATCTACATTTATGGTAGGTACAAAACTGTACTATGTTCATCGTGTTGCCCTGCTGCAGTCATCACACTTGGGTTGAATCCCAAAGCTAAGGAGGGGAGGTGGAGTCAAACAGGGTTAGAAGAAGCTAGTAGGCCCTGCAAAACTGTAGTGGCAAAACCAGCTCTAGTCTTATAGTAAACAGGTAAGTGATAGTATTTGGTGAAGGTGTGCACTGAACTCCAAGTAGCAGCTTCCAGAATATCCTTGGTTGGCACTCCCCTGAGAAAGGCTGCTGATGTAGCTGTAGCCCTGGTGGAGTGGGACCTAATGTTAGCAGGTACTGGTTTCCCATGATGTGTGTAGCAGAAACATATGCAATGTCCTATCCATTTAGAAATGGTCTGTTTTGAGATAGCTTTTCCTTGTGATCCTGTAGCATAGGCTACAAAGAGCTGGTCAGTTTTTCTGAAAGCCTTAGTTTTATCCAAGTAGTAACGTAATTGCCTGTAAATGTCCAAAGAGTGCAGGAGTCTTTCTCCTGTGTTCTGGGGATTTGGGAAGAAGGTGGGCAAGTGAATGGTTTGGTTTAGGGCCACACTGGATACCACCTTTGGCATAAAGGAAGGATTAGTTCATAGAGAAACTCTGTCTTGATGGAAAATGAGGAAATGTTCCACTGCCATTAGTGGCTGTAGCTGAGACTCTTCTAGCTGAGGTTATTGCTAGTAGTAGGGCAGTTTTCCATGAAAGAAATTTTAAATCAGTTGAAAAAGCTGGTTCAAAGGGTGGCAGTGTAAGCTTTTCCAGGACAATGTTGAGATCCCAAGTAGGTGTTGGAGCTCTCCTTGGCAGTCTTAAGTTCTTAGCCCCTCTGAGGTACTGTCTTAGGAGTGGATGTGAAAATAAAGGAGGATCCGTGCTGTAATGAGCTGAAATTGCTGAGGCGTGGATCTTAATAGATGAAAAGGAAAGTCCTTTGTGTAACATCTCAGTTAAATATTGTAGAATCTGAGAAATGTTTGGCTCCAGGGGCAAAATCTTTTCCATTTGTCTGAATAGATTTTCCTGGAGGGCCTCCAGAATGACATCCATAACAGTTTTGGATAAAGGTGTTGGCTGGTTGTTTAGGTAATTTGCCATGCAGCCAGGTTTAAAGTCTTTAGCTGGCTGTGTAGAATCAGATTGTCTCGCTGGGTGAGCAGGTGAGGAATTTGTGGCAAAATCCATGGTGGGCCCTGGGCCATGTTCCTTAAAACTGGATACCAATGTTGGCGTGGCCAGTCTGGTACAACGAGAATCATTTGTGGCCTCTCTAATCTGACTTTCAGCAGTACCTTTGCTAGAAGAGGCAGTGGAGGGAAGGCATACACTGTTAATGTTTTCCAACTGAATGAGAGGGGGTCCACTTTCCAAGCTAGTGGATGGGAGGTCCTTGTGCAAAATTTTTGAAGTTGGTGGTTGTGGGGGCTTGCAAACAGATCTATGTCTGGGCATCCCCATTTTTGAGCTATCATTGCAAATACTTGTGGATCTAGTTTCCATTTGTGTGGATCCATGATGTTTTTGCTTAGGTCATCTGCCAATGTGTTTTTCTTTCCTGGCAGGAATTGTGCTTGTAATTGAACCTGGTAAGACAGTGCAGTGTTCCACAAGGTCATTGCTTGTCTTCATAGAAGGTAGGAATGTATGCTCCCTTGCTTGTTTATGTACCACATAACTGTGGTGTTGTCTGTCCTTATTAGTAGTTGTCCTGGGTGTAGAAGGTCCTTGAAAGCTGTTAGGGCATTCTGCACTGCTAGCATTTCTTTTTGATTGATATGCAGGTGTCTCTGATCTGTAGTCCATTTGCCCTGAATGCACTGTCCTGCCATGTGTGCTCCCCAGGCATAGTCCGATGCATCCATTGTCATAGTTTGCCTGGCTGTGGGTAAGGTGAAAGGCTGACCCTTGATAAGGTGACATGCCTGTGCCCACCATAGAAATTCCTGTTGAAGGCAGGGAATGAATGGAATCATTGTTTCCAAGCTGTGGCTGTGCTGAGTCCATACACTTTTCAGGTACCATTGTAATTTCCTCATATGCAGTTTTGCAAATGGTATTAGTAGTATGCAAGATGTCATAAATCCCAAGGCCTGCAGAATTTTTCTTGCAGGGAGTTGGGTCTTTGTTGCCATTATTTTAAAATATTGAAACAACTGTCATTGTTTGTCTGGCGTGAGATAAGCCATCTGGGCCATTGTATTCAAGCTGGCACCCAGGAATATTATGTTTTGTGTGGGCACTAGTTTTGATTTCTTTTCGTTTACTGTGTACCCTAGGCAACGTAGAAGGTGTTTGACAAATTCCAGATGCTGTAAAAGAATGTCCTTGCTTTTTGCTTGAATAAGACATTCATCCAGGTATGGTTATATTTGAATTCCTCTTTGTCTGCAGTATGCAATTACTAGTGCCAGGCATTTTGTGAAGACCCTGGGCACAATAGATAAGCCAAAGGGCAGTGCAGAGAATTGATAATGCATTGAACCTGCAATGAAGCGGAGGTATCTTCTGCAATTTTGTCTGATAGGGACATGCAGGTATGCCTCCTTGATGTCCAAAGTGACTAGCCAAGCATTCTTGCCCAGCATGGGAAGAAGCTGCTGTAGTGTTAGCATCTTGAATTTTGGCACTTGCAGATAGGTGTTAAGAATTGAAAGATCCAGAATGGGTCTCCATGCTTTGTCCTTTCTTGGAACTATGAAGAGTCTTGAGTAAAATCCTTGTCCTTGCTCCTGTGAAGGTACCTGTTGAATGGCTCTTATGTTCATGAGAGCTGCAATTTGTTTTTGTGCCTCTGCCCATTGATTTGGTGGCAGGTGTGGCATTCCTTTGATCCTGGGTAAGGTATGAAAGTGGAATCTGTATCCTTGAGAGACAATGTTTAGAACCCATTTGTCTTTTGTGATGATGTGCCAGTTGTCTGCAAAAAATGCTAGTTTTCCTCCCAAGGGTGTTGCCAGGAGAGATTTGCTTGATAGTTTGAGGATAGAGTCATTGTGTCTGCCTTCTGCTAGCTTGAGGCCTGTCTTCTCCTCCTTTCTGGGTAGCAGAGCCCCATTGGCGAGGTTTGTAAGGGCCCTGTGACTGACCTCTGCCCCTTGGGAATCTGTATTTGCCCCTCTGTGATCTGTCTGAAGCTGGAAAGGATCAATTTTTTGTTGGCCAATTTCTGCTGAAGCGAGGGGGTTGTACCTGCAAGAAATCCTTGACCGTTTGCATAGATTTAGCCTTATCCTCCATTTTCTTTAAAACCTCTTCTACTTTGACACCAAATAATACATCTTGTTGTAAAGGTGCATCTAATAATTTTGCTTTAACATGGTCAGGGAGGGTTTTCTCTTTTAACCAAGCATGTCTACGAATGACAGAGCCAGTAACAGCTGCTCTACAGGAAGCTTCCAATTAATCAAATCCGCATTGTAAAGTATGCTTGCCCACCTGTTCAGCTGCATGCAACAGATCCTGCATTTCCTTGAATTCAGGCTGTTCTGAATGTGTGCTAATTTTTTGTTTTAACTGAGACATCAGGAATTGTTGATATTTCAACATGTGAAACTGGCAATTTAATGCTCTCATAGCCAGAGTTACAGCGGTGTATATTTTCTTTCCCCATCTATCTAGGGCTCTGGAATCTCTTTCAGAGGGCACAGGATTTTTAGCCATAGAAGCTTTTGCTCCCTTAGGACACTGAAAAATGGTTTCTGGGTCAGCTATAGGGCTTTTATAAAGGAATTTGTGTGAGTCAGGAGCTCTGTAGTATCTGTCTAGTTTGGCTGGAGCAGGAGGTAGAGAGTCTGGATTTAAACTAGACTCCAAGTAGACATAATCCACAATATCTAAAACAGGAGGGATAGCAAGAGGTCTGTGCTGGGGTAATAAAAGGAACTCTCGGAGCCTTTTCTTAGAATCTGAGTAATCCTGGCCTTCCCGGTGGGAATGTTCCCTCATGGTATGTAATGTTTCCCCAAAGGAGTAGTCTTTAGGGTGAGATGCTGAGGGAATAGAGTCTTCAGCATCAGAATCCTCATAAGGTGGAAAAGTGTAATCATGTTCCTCAGAAGAATCTGAGGAGAGAGAAACCTGGTCAGAGGATGCATAATCCTCCTCTTGTCTTGGTCTTTTATCAGGAGGGGGATGGGAACCCCTGATAAGGGTAATTAAATCTTCAGCCATCTTAAGCATCTGTTTTTTAGGCATGAGGCCTTGACCTGTAGACTGATGAACAGTTTTCTTAGGCTTTAATGGAGTTTTAAGCTTAGCATAAGATTTAATGGTGAGTGTAGTCGGTCTGAAGACACCTTCTGAAACCAAAGGTGTTTCCTCTGCACCGGTGTCTAATTCTGCTCTGGTGTCGGTAGATGGCTGCATCGGCCTAGTAGACTCCACTTGGTAGTTGGCAGCTGTCTGGGATTCCAGCTCTGCGGTCATCAGGGGCTGCGTAGGCACCTCACTGAAAACCGGAGAACCAGCGACAGGCCCAGCTGAGACCTCGGGGTCTGGCTTATTCCTTGGCTGCCTGTCCTTATCCTTGCATTTTTTATGAATTGCGGTCGTCAGCTGCTCCAACGGCATGATATAATTAAATTTCCTGCCAAAGTAATGCCGTGTGAAGTCAAAACGGCATTTGATAGTGCGTTTATTAAACCTAGCACAAAACCGACAACCTGTGACGTCGTGGTCTGGGCCTAGGCAAGGAATACAATAGGAATGGAAGTCATTATGAGGTATTTGCTTCCCACAAGAAATGCAATTGTTAACTTTTTCTGACATCAGACTGAGGCAAGAAAATGTTCCCCAACGGGGTACTTAGCTTTATTGAAGACTTCGGGCTGAAATTCAAATCGAAAATCTCAGGTGTCGGCCGACCGGCACTTGCGAACTGCTTCTGCTTCGGGCACCGCGTGGCATGAAAGACTGAAGAAAATGGCATCAGATGCCTTTTATATACCTCTGGCGCACTGACGTCAGGGAAGAAGCGACAGCAACCGACGTCGGACCAAGACTTTGGAATTCGGGCCGACTGCGGGACTGCCTGACGGCAGGATAACCCAAGTGTGATGACTGCAGCAGGGTAACATGATGATCATCAAATGTTCCTCACATTCTTTAACAGATTTCATCCTCATCAGTGCTTTGGCCAGAAGGTTATTACACTGAGCTCATCTGTATCCTTCACTGAACATTTCTTTTTATTGCAAAGGCTATAGAAGGAATAGATACAAACCATGGTTGAAGACTACTGAAACGCATATAGGTGATCAACAAAATAGGGCTAATGGGGGTGACTCTAGGTTGATGTTAACTTATGGCAGTAATATAAGGGATGTGTGTGATCTCATCCGCAGGAATTGGAACATCTTGACTAGTGATGTTAATCTGAAGAGTATTATAGGAAATAAACCTGTTTTCAGGTATAAAAGAAATAAGAACCTGAAGGATTTGCTATGTAAGGATAAGATGATGACCAGTATGGATAACCTGGTCATCACAAAACAGGGTACTTTTCCTTGTGGACTATGTAAGGCATGTGCCCACATTGATAGTAGAAATGTCTTTATGCATCCACTAACTGGAAGATCATTTAATTTGAAGGGGAGAGCTACATGCAGGACCACTGATGTGGTTTATTTGGCAGAGTGCCAGTCCTGCACAAGTTTTTATGTAGGCAAGACTAACTGCATGTTCAAAGTGAGGATTCTACAGCACCTCTCATCAATTAGGAATGGGGATATACATAATGCACTGTTTAGACATTTGGAAGCCAACCCTACGCACAGTTTTAAGTTTAAGGTGATAGTAAATGTGAAGTTGAGCAAAAGAGGAGGTGACATCAAACAGCTAACAGAGGTAGCTGAATCCAGATGGATTATTGAGCTCATGGCACATAGGAGTCCTGGGCTCAATGATGTCATTCCTATGAAGCCTGCCCTCAAGAATAGGCGGGTTTATTACTGACTTCCCATTGGGTAATGTGTGTTTTTAAATGTTCAGTTTATGTGAGATGCTTTGTCTGATGAAGGGCAGAGGCCCGAAAGCGCTCATCATTAGTTTATTTGTTGTTTTAATAAACAAGGAGGTTTTGGATAATCAGCAGTGTCCGGTTTTGTGTGATTTTTGGAAAATGTGAAATATAAAATGAAGATGTTGGGCTGCTTTAATATGGCTGCATTTCTAGACCTAAGCAAAAGAGAATACTGTATTTATGTAGGATTTATTCTGATAAAACTATATGTGGGCCCTTATCTGTCACTTTTCATAAACATATTACATGAATTTAAATTAAATAATGATTATTTGCTACTTATGTTGTAGCAAGAATTACAATTCTGCAGAAAACTTTAGTATAGACAAACACTTTCTTGGATAAACATACAATTTTTCTTATTTATAATACTTATTTTTGGAATGCAAAATACCTTTTCAGACTGATTGCAGTTTGCATTCCTTCATTCAAATGTGATTTCTACTGTGATTCTTTGATCACTTACAAAGTATCATAGCTGTATAACTCCTTTTTGGCTTATGAGGAAAGAGTAATATAATTCTCAGCTCACAAAACTATATAAACAATACAGTACAATATTTTTGCATATTTTAAACCTAATTTCTAGCAGGAGTTTCTTACTGTTAATTTATTTGTTTATTTTTTATTTTTGACATTTGTTTACTGGGAAAGTCCGATTGGATGGGTGCCCATTTTCAGCGGAGGCCCAGGGAGGAAAACTCCAGAGACAATTGACATATTATATTAGCTTATTACAAAGCAAAAAATGGATGTTTTCACATACAAGAAAGAATATACAGTAATGGATTGCAAGTCATTTTTACATATATTAGATGAGAAATACTTACACATTAATTAGTCATTAGATATTACTAAAGAAACTATTATACATGAGACAAGTAGTCTTTACAATTATATGATTCAAATCAGTATGATTCTGCTTGATATTTTTTGTTTATTTTAATGCACTTAGTAAACAAATCTTATAGTACAGAGTTTAGAGAGGAGAGGAATTACAGGAGAGAGAAAGTAGGAGATAGAAACTTATGTTTATTAGTAAAGTATGGGGTATGGATAGGGAGGAAGCAGAAGGGAATAAAAAAAGTTAGGGAACTGTATAGTGATAATAGTAGTATAAGGTACAGGTAAAACAGGATCTACTGAGAACAATGAAAGCTCTAAACACCAACAACGAGAACACCGACACTGGAAAACCGACAACAGAAATAATCAACAGTTCGAAATCCCGACACTGAAAACACCAACATATGAAACGAGCACGACTGTGTAAGTATGCGACAGTGATGGACTTTAGGGTTAGGGTGAGAGTAAGGTAAGTGTGCGATAGTGACAGATTTTAGGGTTAGGGTGCAGGTAAGGTAAGTGTATGTTAGTAATGGACTTTAGGGTTAGGGTACGGGTAAGGTAAGTGTGTGACAGTGACAGACTTTAGGGTTAGGGTGCAGGTAAGGTAAGTGTGATAGTGACAGCCTTTAGGGTTAGGGTGCGGGTAAGGTAAGTGTGTGATAGTGACGGACTTTAGGGTTAGGGTACGGGTAAAGTAAGTGTGTGATAGTGATGGAGTTTAGGGTTAGGGTGTGGGTAAGGTAAGTGTGCGATAGTGACGGACTTTAGGGTTAGGGTGCAGATAAGGTAAGTGTGCGATAGTGATGGACGTTAGGGTTAGGGTGCGGGTAAGGTAAGTGTGCGATAGTGATGGACCTTAGGGTTAGGGTTTGGGTTAAGGTTAGTGCATAAATAGTTGTGTATGTAAGGTATAGTGTAGGTTTGTAGGGTTTTTGGTGTGCTTGTGTTGTGTGTGTGTTTTTCGGAAAAGGAATTTGTTTTGTTTTGTTGACTGTCGGGATTGTGGTTTGTCGGGCATGTGAGCTTTTGTGTTTTTGAACTTTTGGTTTTGTGGTGTTGGTGATCTCGTTGTTGGTGTTTTTGCTTGTCGATGCTATCAGGTAGATCCATAAAACAGGCAATAAATTATTGAGTGTATACCATCCCCACAAGAGGAGAAAACATACTTGATCTCATCATCACGAACATGGGAGCACAATGTTCAACACCGGAAGTATACCCCTCACTGGTGAGATCAGATCACAAACTAATCTCGCTGGAGGTCCTCATCCCACCCCCACCTGAAATAAAAAAGACCACAGTAAAGAACTTCTCAAAAGCCGACTTCACACTTCTAAAGACTAGTGTGGTCTCCTTTAAGGACCCCGAGCCGGGGGAAAACAGTACTCAAGCCGCTGAATCACTTACAAATGCCTTCTACCAGCACCTGCAGGACTGCATGGATAAGGCAATCCCAAGCAAAACAAAGACTCTTTGTACCAAAGGCAAGCGTCCAGTCTGGTGGACCCCAGCCATAAACAAACTCTACAACAAAAGGAGGAAGCTACTACAAGATAGAGCAAAATCATTAAAAGGTAAGACACCCTTGATCACAATAAGTAAAAAACTAAGAGCTCTCATAAAATCATCCAAAGCAAATTTTGAGAGAAAAATAGCTAAAGACTCAAAAGACAATCATAAGGCCTTCTTTAGCTATGTTAGAAACCTGGGAGGAAACTCCCAGATATGCTCAGAACTAGTTCAAAATGATGTGAAGATTACTGATCCTACAGACATTGCCAACATACTGGCTGACAGGTTCAGTGCAAATTTCTCCCCCCCTCCCCCCCAAAAGGAGAGATATCTATACCAAGTGATTGCAGCCCCCCAAACATCTCCAATGCCCAAGTGAGAACTGCTCTCTCCAAAGCAAAAAACACAGCATCCATGGGACCTGATGGTGTCCCCGGCTGTGTGCTCCACGAACTCAACGAGGAATTAAACCCACAGCTAGGACAGCTGTTTAATCATAGTCTTACCTCTGGATACGTACCCAGGAGTGGCGCACTGCAACTGTGGTCACACTTCACAAAGGCGGTGCCTCCACCGACCCTGGAAATTACCGCCCATTAGCTTGACAAGCCTTATCTGCAAAGCCATGGAGAGGATCATAATGGACCTCATAAATAAAGACATAGGAATTTGCAGACTTTGGATCCATCCCAGTTTGGCTTTGTCAAAGGCAGATCATGCCTTCTAAACTTGGTTGACTTTTTGAAACAGTCACCAAAGCCATTGATGAGGAAAGGCAGTCCATACAGCCTACCTCGATCTGGCGAAGGCCTTCGATACAATACCCCACTCGGGTATCATTGAAAAACTCATCAGCTTAAATGTTAACCCATACATCACAAGATGGGTTGCAAACTGGCTGAGTGACAGAACCCACAGGGTCAGAGTTGCTGGCGCCATGTCAGACACAAAGCCTGTCACAAGTGGTGTACCACAGGGCTCAGTCCTGGGCCCACTCTTGTTTGGCATCTACTTTTCCGAAGTACAAGCAAACACAGGAGGGTTATGGCTGACAAAGTTTGCAGATGACTGCAAACTGGACACCATAGTAGAAAACACATCTGACACAGATATCCTTCAAAAGGGTCTCACAGAAACGGATAACTGGTGCCAGAGCCATGGCCTAAAGTTAAATGCCAAAAAATGCATAGTCATACCCTTCGGGAAAAACAAGGTTACCCCTAGCTACCAAATAGGTGGCAATCCACTGAGCACAGAAGAAGTTATCAGGGACCTGGGGACCCAGGTTGATAGTAGTCTGTCATTCGACACCCATGTAGCTAAAGTAGTTAGGAAGACCTTCTACATTGCCCACCTTATCATGAAGGGATTCTCATCTAGATCAAGGGAGGTCATAGTCTCCCTATACTCATCACTCATCAGACCAATGATTGAGTACAATGCCCCATTTGGAATGTATCTGACCCGACACTTGCAGCAGCTGGAGAGGCCACAAAAGTTCCTCACCAAAAGGATAAAGGGTCTCAAACATCTGTCCTATGCTGCCCGACTGAAAGAACTCCAGCTCTATTCAGTCGCCACCGCTTGCTCAGAGGTGACCTTTGCCTAACATACAAGGCCATGTCAAACCCAGATTTGATGAATATGCTTCACCTCAAAAATCTAGATCCGTCAGAGCCACAAGGGCGGGAGACTTAAACCTCGACACGGCTATTAATAGGACGTGCTGGAGGGATAGATTCATCACCCAAAGACTCCCTATGCTGTGGAATAAAATCCCAGTATATGTGAGGCAGAGCACCTCGCTGGCCTTGTTCAAGAGAAATCTTGACCAATGGATGGGAGATCGCAGATATACCCCAGGGATTACCTCAGTGTCACTGCTCGACAGAGGCACAGCAAAATAATGGGTATAGTTCCCCATACTAAAGGGGTGGCGTAAGCCACAAAACTATGGGCTAGGCTTGTAAATGCCCTCGGGCAGATAGCCTAGTATGAACCTGTGAACCTATGAACCTATATAATAGCAAGATGGAGGGTAATGCTGTTATAGTTACAAGTAAAGGTTATTTGATTAACCTGGTGTAGAACATGAGCAGAGCCGTGTATTTTATAGGATTTACTATTAAAATCTTGTACCTGCAATGTGTGAGTGTTCATGTTTCCAACCTGAAATATCAGAAATCAAATATACAAGCAGGAACATGACAGAATGTGGTATTTAAGGAAAGTCGACAACTCAGGATTGTCAACTTTACTGAACATACCACACTTCCGGTCATGAGCTATGAACATTTTGCAAGGAAGCAAGCCCATCTGCACCCTCCATATGGGGGGTTGTGCCCCTCACACCCCCTGCTACTTATATATACAAACTCTGAGATTGCACTACAGTTTGGGAAAGGGTACATTTCCCGATCCCACTATAGTGTAATCAGCATTCAAAATGTTGCTAGTGTACATTCGACTTCAACATTTTTGTTTTCAATATTCTAAAATATTGGACTAAGCCATTCGAGTTTTCCAATTCGGGCATTGTCGGAACAATATTTTGATAGTAAACCATTTTTTAGATAGTTTTTAAGAGAGTGTGCAAAGGATTTGAGGGGTATTTCTGACCTTATAGATGTAGGGATAGTATTTCATATTTTAGCTATGTGGTAAGAATACAGTGAATACCCTGCTGATTTAGTTGGTTTATGAACAGTGAATTGAACTTGGATATTTGATTACAGAGGCCATTTAGGGGAGTGCTTATGCAGTATGTAATTTACGGCTGGGCAGGTGGCTCGGTAATGAGTAGTTTAATGTGTGGTGATTAGCTGAATATATTTTACGTAGTTGGGCAATTCCAGCCAGTGTTTTCAATGCCATAGAATGGTGGGAACAGCAATGAGAATTTGATATGAATCTGGCTATCTTATTGTAACATTGCTGAAGTCTTTGAGTAAGTGAGATTTGAAGATTAGTGAAGAAGGGGGCTCCATAAAGAAGAAAAGGCAGAAAATAAGTATTTGCAAGGGTGTATCTGGATGTGGAGGTGAAGACATTCTACCTCTGCTCAATAAGCCTCGTTTTTGGTGTTTTTTATGGCATTTTGTATGTGTAAATCAAATTTAAGGTTTTTGTCTATGGTTATGCCAAATAGGTTTGTACTGGTTATTACTTCTCTAGCGGTATTATTGTGGGAGTATATTTTAAACTTGCATTTTTCATGAGAGAGAGATTTAGGATAGAAAAATAAAAGTTTGGTTATCTTTGAGTTAAGCAGGTGTTGGGAGTTTTGTAACAATTTTTCAGTGGCAGTGAGGGATTCTTGTGCAACTTGGTTTAGGTGTGCATAATTGTTGGAAGTACATATAAGTGTTGATTATCAGCATACTGTATGAAAGAAACAGGTTGTATGCAGGTGTGAAGAGAATTTTTAAGGATATTAAAGAGGAAATGACGAAGGACTGGTCCTTGTGGGACACCAGTGTTGACTGGGAGAAAAAGTGAAAACACTGATTGTCATTTTACAGATTGGTGTATATCAGTGAGATAACCCTTAACCCAGTTTAGGGTGTTTGGTGTTAGATCTAATGCTGACATTTGCTCTAGTAATTTAGTATGGCTGACTGTATCAAAGGCCTTTGATAGGTCGAAGAATATGGCAGAGACAAGTTGACTGCTATATCTGGCTTTATTCGCTGTATCTGTAAAAGCTATACAAGCTGTATTTTCTTATGGGAGAGTTGAAAACCATTGTAGGAGTTGTTTGTGGATACATTTTTCTAGGATTTAGAGAGGGGGTAGGATAGCTATTGGTCTGAAATTACTGATATATGTAGAAGTACCACCTTTATGGAGGGGAATGATATGTGATTTTTTTTCCAGATTTTGGGGACATAGTTTTCCTGTATGGATCTATTTATGAGCACAGATATGGGGTAACATATGCTACTTGCTGTTATTTTAAGAAATTCACTGGGTAGACTATCTACAGAGGCAGAGCAGATTTTTAGTTTGCTTAAGAAGTATTTTATATTGGCTGTAGATACGGGTTGAAGTGTAAATGAGGAGGTAATAGTTGTTTGATGTTTGAGATCTGCAGTACTATGACTAAATTGTTTTGTAATAGGTGCTACGCTGTCTACAAAGTAAGCATTAAGTTATGTAGCGGTGTCCAGAGGTGTACTATCTGGACATGGGCCGAGAATGTATTTTTAACATGGTTGCAGTATTTTCTTGAATGTTGACCAGAAGTTCTTGGGATTGGCTTTGCAATTATTTTGGGGTTTGCTATATTATGTTTTTTGTCAGAGATTATCTGTCTTTTGGCTTGGTCACAAAGACATTTATATTGTTGGAGGTTTTGTAGGGTTTTGTTTGTCTGCCAGTTTTTTCCAGGCTTTGTCTCTAGTTTGCATTAGTCTTATTGTAGTGTAAGTTAGCCAGGGTGCATCTCTTGCTTTTATTCTTTTATTTAAGGGGGTGCCATTTTTTTAACGTGTTAAATATTGAGTTAAATTTCCCAGCAGTGTCATCTAGTGGGACATTTCTTAATATATTTCAGTTTATCGAGGAGAGGAGATTGTTGAATGTCTAAGGCTTAAAATGTGTTGGGTTATGAATAGTTTTTATAGTTTGCTGTTTTGGTCGATTTTTTGTGTGACGTTTGGTAGAGACAGAGAGATGGTCTCTGAGGGTATTTGATAAGGTGTCATTCAAGATAAATTTAGTGAGATCAGATACTAAAATCCAGTCTAGTATGGAATTTGAGTTTTTGCTAAAGTATGTTGGAGCTTGTATCAATTGTTTGTATCCAAAATGATTTAAGCTAAATTTCAGGGAGGTAGATATATGGTCAAGCCAATTAATATTGACATCTTCTAGTATGACTGTTTCATGACAAATGGGAGTTGAGGTCCAGTGTAGAATGTCTTCTAATACATTGATATTATTGCCTAGGGGATATATAAGGTAATGGGACAGATTAGTTTGTGTTTGTTTAGTTTGAGGAAAGTGATAAGAAGTTCTGTGTTATTGAATTGTGGTATGGGAGGTTATAATGGATTAGGTTGAGACAATCTGGGTATATTTTTGCTAGACATCCACTGTTCCTTTTAGTTCGATCATTCCTAATTATGTTCATTGATGGTATTATTTCAGTGTTACTAATATTTGGTTAAAGCCATGTTTCTGTTATGGCTAGGATATAGGTTTTTGAACAGCTGTCTAAGCATAGAGGTCTGTGATTTTATTATAAATACATCTAGCATTTACAGTAATGAAAGTCAGTTGACTACTGTTAGATAAGGTACTATTTGATTTTGTTCAATACTATTAACTTTGTTTTCTTTTGAGATGAGTTCTGTTAGGCATGGATTACAGTGAATATCTCCACTGGTTAGTATTGTTGTGTGTTGGACTTGTGCTTTTAGATTGTTTTAGTGTTGTTCTAGCAGGAGATGCCATTTTAAGTGTACTTGATGGTACATTCAGTGGTTTAAGTTTGAAACAGAGGTGCAGCGTGTCCTGACAGATGTTGGCTGTTACTATGATATTAACTGTTGGTCCATACATACATGCATACAAATATTTCAAGCATGGGCATTAATGCCCTTCTAGCTTACCAGTATACCAAAACATTTGCTTTCATAATAAATGTCCAGGCTGTTCCTAAAACTATTTAAACAAGTACTTGCTTTAATTTAATTTGGCAGTCTGTTCCATGCATCAGCTACTCTCTCAGAGAACCAATTAGTACAACTTCTCCTTCCTGCAGAATCGTTTACATAGGTTGTCTGATGATTCTCTAGTACTTTTTGATAACCCCAAACGTTCCCAGAGGTAGTTGTCCCTAAATGCCCTATATACCTGAATAAGATCTCCTTTTAGATATCTATAAGAGACACTGTACAAGTTCAGATATTTTAGTCTTTCATAATTACTTACATTTTCACATCTATGGATGCCCTCTGTATATTTCCGTTGTACTCTTTCCAGTTTACTCATCCTTATTTTCTTATAGGGTTTCCATTTTGTTATTCCATCCTCAGCTTTGGGTCTAATGTAACTAACAAACAATGACTACATTATTTTTAATTTCCTAGACTTATTAATCTTTTTATACAACCTATAGTTCTATAACCATCATTTACCAATTGGTTGCTATGATTAGAAAAACTCATAACTGAATCTACCCATATACCCAGGTCCTTAAATGAGTCTACAGTTTCAATCACTCTGTGCTGTATTAAATATTCACATTTTAATTTATGTCTCCCAAATCTCATATGCTTAGTTTTTGATGTATTTATCAGCATATTATTCTGCTGTGCCCAAATGGTCAATTTAGTCAAGTTATTTTGTAGACACGTCTTATGTGTAACACATGTAATCAGTTTTCCAAATTTCAGGTCATCTGCATATAGACTGTAGAACACCTCAGATGAAAAAGTTAGGTCTGAAAGATACAATCTAAACAAGTAAGGACCTAGGACAGAGCCCTGTGGGACACCCTGACTGTCCTAAGGATCTCACCTGCCCAATTCATCTGTGATGCTTGCCATGTCCTATTTGTAAGCCATGCAGCTGCCCATCTTATCAATACTACATCAATACCTAGTTGTACTAATTTATTCATCAGTGTTTTGTGTATGAGCATGTCAAATGTTGAAGTTAAATCTATATAAATTACATCAGATCACAATTTTTCATTCATAGCTGTTATTATATTGTCATAGAACATCATGTTACAGGTGATAATATACCTGTTGTCAACTTACGCATGCTGATACATGGTTTTAAGTCCCAACCTATCCATTTCTGACAGTAACTTATCCAATATTAACTTCTCCATTATTTTTCCCAACATGAATGTAGATATAAGGGTCTATATGTCTCTGGGTTTGTCCTACTTTTGTTTCCCTTAAAGACAGGTTTAATAACGCATGTCTCCAATCTTGAGAAATTTCCCCAAATGTATATGGCCTAGTGAATAATATAAAGGTATTGTAAGCTCTTGCTGAAGTGTTCTCAGGACATTGTTAATAATTCTGTCTCCTCCCTGTGCTTTGTTTGGATACAGTTTGTGCAGTTCTTTTTCAATATAATCTGATTCCAGTATCTGGGATTTCCTGGATGTCACTAAAACAACTTATCACCCCTTTTGTGGAGCCAAACTGTTTTGTATAAGATTTTGTAAATATATCTATAATCTGTTGTGTCTGAGAATAAATTTTCGAATCTGCACACAGTTTATCAATTTTTGTGTTTTTACTCCTTCCATATCTTATGTAGCTATAAAAAGGTTTCCTATTGCGCTCAATATCTTTATATAAAATTTCTTCTAATTTTTCTTGATCTTGTCTCATACTGTACTTAATCTGTTTGTCCAGCTTGTTTATTTCAGTTTTCAATGCTGTACTTCAACCTCTCTTCTACTTCTTATATTTTTTGTCTCTCACCTTAATCAAGTATTTTGTTCTTATGGAAATATATCCCCTGGATGTCGTATGTCTAGATCCTGAAGTTAAACATTTTTTTTTATTTTTTTGCACTCAAACAATTTCTCTTTCAAAACTTTCCACATTCCATCTGCAGTTTTACCACTGAACACTTCAATCCATTTAGTTTTACTTAGTGACTGTTTTGCTTCCATATAATCTGTAATTAACCTTCTGTGCTTTGGCTTAGATTTCAGTTTGGCAGAATTATCTAGCAACAAATTAACCTTTATAACCCCATGATCATTGCACATCAATGGTGGTAAAACTTGACTTGAAGTTACAGTAATTTCTTTGAGAATACAAACAATGTCTAGTATGTTCTATCCCTGGTAGGTTTTTTAACAATCTGAAGTAATTGTTATTCCTGAATATATATTGTGAATAATTTCCTTACTGATGTTGTTGAATCAATATTATTCCAGCCTGTTTCTGGTAAATTTAAGTCCCCAGCTAATATTATTATTCCCTCCTGTGTTTCATGCAAGAAATGTATGAATTCCTCTAGGTCATCTGCACTTGATTTTGGTGGTCTACACACTCCAGCAATTGTTGGATGTTCAAGGGTTGTCTTTATTGTCACAGTTGCACAGTCTATAGAAGATATTATTATCAAACATGTAATAATCACAGGTCTCATAGCTATCTTTAATCCCTGTCATAACACCTCCACCTGATTTGTTGTTAGAATGTCTGTTACAGTAAAAACATTTATACCCAGACAGAACTGGTTTCCAGTCACTGTTCTTTAACCATGTTTCACAAACAATAACAACATTGATCTTGTGGGAATGTAGCAAATTTTCCAATTAAAAAATGTATTATTAATACTCATACCATTAAGAACCATCAGAGATGCATCAAATGTTCCTACCTGCATACTGTTAAAATTTTTGACCTGGCAGAAATCCTGCCTAGTGTTTGTCAAATGTTGTAAATTATCTGCTACAAAAATTCTCTTCCCTGATCTTGACAAATGCACACCATCCTGTCTAAACATATGTGTGCCCAAAACTGGGCTTGGCTGCTCTACACATTTCCATTTTTTAAAACAGGACATTTTTTACATGTAGGTATTTACCCAAACTATCTTTTCATTCATAGTGACCTGACTAACTTTTCTATAGGTCATTTGTGAAAAATACATCCTAACACCAGTACAAGCTATACTATCTAAGAGGGCTGTCAGTTCCCTACTAACAGTCAGAGAATCCTTGCCGGTGACATCATTTGTACCAACATAAATAAAAACAGATCCATATTTCCTTATATTAATGCATTCCAAAACTTGTCTCACATCTTCTATTTTTGCTCCTGGCAAGCATAACACTATTTGATGTTCATTATCATCTCTGCAAAGGTAAATATCTGTTCCTCTAATAATTGAATCTCCAATTACAAAAATATCTTTGCTGGCCAGCTCTGAAGAATCTTCAGCTTCTAATACAATAATATCTACTCTATCGATTGTTACAAAGGATAGGTCTTCATCACTATTAGTCTTAATAATCCCGCTGTTTTCATTGTGTATTAAATTAAATTCCCATCCAGCTGCTATAGTAAATCCGCAGCTTGAGCTATATAGTCAACATCTGTCTCTCTCTTCTTTTTTCTTACAGTAATGTTCTTCAATCATTCCACGTTCAGTTTTGATTTCTTCTTTTTCACCTGCCCCTCGCCTTTGTTTTCTACTATGTCCGTTGGAAAAATTATGCCTTTTTCTGTAGACTGAAGTTTTTCTGATAGAAAAATATCATCATTCCCTGTAACCTGTGTGTTACATAACAAAGCAGTTCCTTTTTACTACGTATTCTCTTTCCTTTACAATCATTCAACAGTTTATTTTTCTTCCTTGTTATTTGTTGTGAACTTCTTCCTTTCTTTCTTTTTTTTATTTCCTTCTAAACAAACTGGATCCCCAGATTGCTGAATACTTGCAACCAGAATTTCAGAGTCGTCTGTGCCATTGTCTTGTTTCATAGGAGTTGAATGGTCTTTGCAGAAAACAGATGCATCATTTTCTAAATGTGTTCTATTTGTTCTATGCCTAACATTATTTAGTTTATCAGTACAGTCATTAATATATGAAATAACAGTCCTCCAAGCCATGCCAATTGCACAAGTGCAATCATCATCATTAAGTCTAGATTTACTTCTAACAATGGTAAGCAAATCATCCAACTTCTGACACAAGGAACACAGATCACCAGTGTTATCAGCTGTTACCTTTAAATATGCATAGCATTTACTACACTGTACAAGATATTTATACATTAGCAAATCGTTAATTCCATACGCATTTAAGGAATCCATACTTAGCTTCAAATGAATAAAATATTGCAAAAGAAAAGAATAATAAAAATCAGTAACCACAGAATTCAAAGAGAAATTAAATCTTCTATGACAAAAAAATCACATCAGCAATATACAACTAAATAATAAAGTACAGTAAAGTTGTTCTGAACATACAAGTTCTACAAGCCATACAAAAGTTGTAATTTCTTTATGACTTTTTCTTCATGTGCAGTAGCTTCTACTCACTGTCACTAGCAGTCGCACTTCTTTTTAACAGTAAAGATAAATAAATCACAAACCAAGATATGATTATTTAGATAATCTCAGGATTTTCATCTCTGCAGTCTGTGTAAATTTATAGCTGTCTAGGCCCCTTCAGGTGGCTAGAGATTTTGGTGGGGTAGGTTTATGTGGTAGGTACTAAACTGAGGAGATGATAGTGTAAATCTGGTGCCTTTGGCAATAGGTAAGGTGGTTAAGGTATATCAGTTATAGACACAAGCCTATAGTTAAGCAATTCATACTATTATTGTTACCTAATTTGGGAGTGATAGAAATAAGATAAGTAGTTTGGGGGAGAAATTGTAGGTTGTTTAAGTAATATATATTTGATGAAGGAATATATAGAAATTATGTAAGAGGTGTGAAAGACAGTTAGTGGTTATATATGCATTGGAGGTAACATGGACATAATGATGAGTAGTAATGAAAGGCTGAGCTACAGCTAGTGGTGAGTAATAGGGACTTAAATGATGATGGAATCTTAAGGTATACTTGTTTAAGTTGGATCAGAGGGCTTTTTACTATTAATTATTGGGTACTATGAATGTAGATGTAGGGGGGTGGAAATTGGGGGTAGGGTAGGTGAGTAAAGTGGAGCCTGAGCATACTGAGTGTAGAACAGAGCAGTGCCTACACTTGGTGTATGCACTTATAAAAACTATCTGTTAAGAAGAACTTAGTCTGTAAAGATAAGAATGTTGGTGGTTAATGCATTAGCATTCAACATTTATAATAGACAATTTCTGTTAAAAAAATCACAAATGCAATGTGCCTTATGGTAGAGTGAAGTAGCTGGATGCAGGGGGGTAGATAAGTGATATTGAATTTTGGAGCCACAAAGGCAAAAGTAGTTGGAGAACAACTGAGATGAGAGGAGGACCAATGAGGTACTTCAATGAACTGTAGTTATTCCCCCCACAGATGGTTTACCTCCAAATACAATCAGTGAGGTAGAATGCTTATGTATGTGTCTTTGAACTCTAAATACTTAATATGAGTCACAGCATTTGCACTTTATTGTTAAGGCCTTTTATTGCCTTTCAAGGGAAATTTTACACTGCTAGGGGAAAAATGTGTTAATTTAACTTCACACACAGCAGTATAAGGCTTGTGGGTGGGGGATGTCCCACCAGCAGATTCAACACTACAGTACAGAACACACCAATGCAGAAGTGATGGAAAACAATTAAGTTCAGTTTGATTCTTGGAAACTGCCTTACATAGATTTTAACTGAAGGTATTGCTTATTTTGTACTTATGCAACTAAAGGTATAATTCAGCTGTAGAAGTTCCTTTGGTAGTGTGATTATGTTAACATTTGCAGCAGCAGTTGTTGGACATAATGTGTGCTCATTACAATAGATTTTTGAATGAAGGTATTGCTTCTTTTGTACTTGTGAAACAGAAGGTTGAATTCAGCTGTAGAAGTTCCTTTAGTAATGTGATTATATTAACATTTGCAGCAGCAGTTGTCAGACATATTATTTGCTCAGTACAAGTAGAGTGAAGGAGCTGGATGGAGAGGAGATCACTTGGATCATGGGGTAGAGAAGGGAGTTTTCTTTCTCCTTCCTCTCTGGCTGAGTTTAAAAAGAAAAGGATTATTCTTTACATGGGTCACCACTTAAGGAAATATGTTATGAAATTAGAGTTATTTATTCACCATTGTCTATATAAAGCTATACAGTATGAAATGGCCTATCCCTTCATTTATGGAACTGTCACATAATTTAAAAATTAGATATGCAATACTGTAAGACATCCATACCCCACAGCTGCCTATTAAAATGTCAGCACTCAAAATGCAGAGTTCGGACACATAGAAAAAAAAAAGACTGAAAGTGCAGAAGAGCAAATTTAATATTGCTCTTCTCCCTTAAATTTATTTTTTGGAAGGGCATGCCTTCCTGTACTCCCTAAAGGAGGGAGGGGAATCAATCCCCCTTCCCCAAACTAATATGTAACTCTAAGATCACCACACCTCGGAGAAAAGGGAATATTCTGTGAATTGTCCATCTTGGACTTACTATATGTAAGTCTGTTTTTCACCCAGTCAGTCTCCATGTTACTGGACTTACTCTAGTAGGATCCACAGTTTCAAATGGTTGCCACATCATACATTGTTTTTTATTACTTTCTTTTTTCTTTTCTTTTTTTTTCTTTCTTTTTCTTCTTTTGCCTTATATACCATGTGATATTTTCTTTTCTTTCTTTCTTTGTTGCTTTATATACCATGTGACACCACTATTGTCGTAATTTAACAAAATGAGTTGGCACTTTTACTTAAAACCACATAGGTTGCTTTTCCTGATTTATGCATATTTATACATTCAAAAATCAAGTAGCTGCAAATCAAATTGACTGGTAAACGTTTTATTCAGTTTTCATTCTGTAAATTGCTGGATTGCATTTACCATGAGAAGCAGATGAAGATGGCATTTATGTTCAGACCAGATCAAAGCTGTGCAGTGAATATTGTTTCAATAGTAGCAGTCTATCAAATTAGATTAAAAAGTATTAGCTTGTTATAAAATTATGCACATTCCTTTACAAAAAAATGGTATTGTCTGACAAGTGTATAAGAGTAGAAAGATTAAAATGTAATCTAAAGAAGCAATAGTGGAATATGAAAGGATGGAACTATTCTTCATCTCTATGAGTACATTTTCTGTCATACAAATTAACAAGAAAGTCAAATTTTTGATCAGTCATGATTACAGATACTGGGTATTTCAATTCTGAATGTCTAAAAAAAACAAATGTTAAAACACCAGGGAAATAGAGAGAACTCCAGCAGTACAGTTGTAATTGTGGTTACAATCAGCAAGTAATGTTAGGAAGAAACAGGAACAGTCACATGATAACAATAGACCAAGTGAGAGGGTGGGAAGTTGGCATAATGGTTAAAGTGTTTACCTTATAAACCGAAGGTGCAGGGTTTGAGTCTCGCATGGGATAATTGGCTAGGCTTAAAATGGTCCATAAGGGTAGTTAGCCTTGTACTAATCTATGAACCTATAAGTAAAAAAAATATATTTCATTGAGTGGATCTTGTTTAGCTATAATTGGTAGAAAAAGGCAAGTAGACACTTGACTAAAAAAGGAAGACAGAGTGAGAGTAACAGAGAGACAGTGTGAAAGAATAAGTAAAAAAACTTTAGACTTAGCTGGGGTTAGAGGAAATAATTTAGGCTACCATAAATGAATTTTGCATATTTTACAATAACTGACCTTGATTCATATAGTAAGGGCATTACCCATTCTCCAGAAAGATTGCTAAAAATTGTACTCGTAGGTAGAGATGTTTGGTCTGTTAGAGTGAAGTAGTATTCTATTCATCAGGTTTAGAACATGGATATTGAATACTCTCTCACTGACTTTAGTAGAGCTTGAAAATTTTGAGACATATTGTTTGTTCGGATGCTATATGACAGTCTAGTTAGAATATGATATTTTGATGTCTGATCCAGTGAACACTGTAGATATTTTAAGTACAGTTTTTATT
The DNA here is from genome assembly GCF_019279795.1 of Protopterus annectens. NCBI lineage: Eukaryota > Metazoa > Chordata > Ceratodontiformes > Protopteridae > Protopterus > Protopterus annectens. The sequence continues at coordinate 664,448,995 of NC_056741.1, read as the reverse complement.
TTTGAGCAGTACAAATGGTGTGGAGGGAAGTGACATCTCATCTCAGTAAGCAGAATAAAGCACTATTGTTTAAAAAGCAGCATTTGCAACAATTATGACAATGCAATTGGGAGTGCTTTCTATTTGTTTAATATATTAACCTGCCATACCCTACATGCCATCATTTTACAAGTCTATTACTACACCATTAATTTAAGAAACACAGAGGATTTATTAATACAAAATTTCCCAATACATTATAGAGCAGCTTTCTGAATATGGACACTACAGATAATCCCAATTAATCACATTTCAGTAGCATCACTGTACGGTGTTTAATAGATAAAACTGAAAATCAGTACTTACCATTTGAACAGATTTTAGCTGTGATTAGAAGAGTCACCCACCTTTATCCATCATATCATTTTGATGTTCATTCAGTAATTAATCAGTGCATCATTACTCACACATAGTTTCATAGGTTCATGGGTTCTTCCTAAGCTTACAGCAAAGGAAGACATAGTGAAGCTCAACCACATCATCCAGTACTGAGTGGGAACTAACAATATCTGCCATTAAGTAGATATTGTCACGTATAATAATGACTGTTTAATACTAACTACCAGGTTACATCCCTATTGAAAATCATTAAGTTCAGCCTTATACTTGACCACCAACTCTTTAATTACTTCAACCCATTTCTCCTTTCATAGGTCAAAAAATTACTTTATAATAAAATATTAAATTTAATCTCTTACAAGTTTAGTAAAACACCTGCCTTAGATTATTTGCTTATTTGTTTCTGGCCTCTTGATAGAGGTCATTCATTCACATAAATAGTTATTTATTGATTGATTGAGTGACTGATTTTATGTTTTTAGTTACCAGGTTATTCAAGGGGAACTTGTCTGTTTATAGCAGAGGACTTAGGAATAAATTTTCAGGAAAAGAATTTGTTCGATAGATATAGTGCAAATAATAAAAAGTTCAGTTGACCCCTAATCTACACTGTTTTCTGAGGTTTGAATGCCTTTGTCTCACTTGAGGATCCATTTTGTCAACCTCTTTGAGGCAATAATATCCTTTAACCTTTCCCCAATACTCGCATATATAAGCAGAGCTACAAAACACCCACTTCATATGTCTCTGTTCTTAAAGGAGATGGAGAAGGATATCTATGTTAGTGTTTACTCCTCTGAAACACATTTCATCGTACCTCTATCACAGGCCCTTTTGAGCCTGCCTTAGCTGGCCAGGCATTCTATCTCTAAAATACCCCTGCAATCTACATATCAGTAGTGTCCTACTTTCTGTATCCACTCTTCATTTAATTCTTGACTGTCTGTACTTTACCGTTTCTGCAATCACTTTTTGATACCTATCATTATAAGGATTCCTATTAGATGACCAAAGATGCATTATATCGAATGCATCTTGGTTGAACTTAAAACAACAAAAACGCAAAATCGCAAAGCGGCATTTAAGAGAATTCTTTCCCAGGTATTATTACAATTTGTTTTCTTTCTTTCTTTCTTTTTTTTTTTTGGAACAGCGATTTTTTCCAAGCTTTCGAGATTGTAAGATTGTATTACCTGGTTTCGATTATTCATCAGTCACTTTTTTAAGCACTTGATGATATAATATAGGCCCTCATTATAATACATGTCAGCACATTTCACTGAATGTAAAATGCACTCTGTAATGAAGTAGGCACTAGCATGTCACTAACCTGTGCAGCCATGCAAAGGTATAAACAAATGAGGACAGAATATAATACAGATGTAATGGCCTTCAGGAGAAATTAAGTTAAATGTTATTCACTTGTAACCCAGTAGTTACAATTACTGGGATGCCAAAGTATTTATTAAAACAGAAGATTCTTGATCTAGATTAGTGAAATACACAATCACTTCAGTTACATTCACACTATAAATGTATACCACTTACACTCATTTTAGAAAAACAGCAATACAGTTTATAATAAGTTAAATAAAAACATTATTAGCCAATTTACCCAGTTTATCTAACAATGTTATGCATTATACCAGAAGGCTGTGTATCTGTGGTTGATATCTGATAGTGTGAGCCATACGTAAAAGAACACATCCAGGAATACCAATAACAGATTTCCTAAGAAACTTAAAACCCAACTATTAATAAAATAGATATTTTGATATAAGAAATTCTCTTGTACCTCTACACTGTGAAATGCTCCATCAGTCATTCATAAGATATCAAGTTCTTGCAAATTAAGAACTTATTTGATGAATTCTTCCCAATGACTTTGTATAAGGTAGAATCAAGTGGAATGCATTAGTAATTCCTGTTCTGTGTAGCCACATGGAGATTGATGTATTCTGACTCCTGATTTTCCAAAACAAACTGAAAATTACTGTACATATTTATATTGGACTAAAGTAAATGTGGTATGACTACATGATGGAAATGTTTACTGCTGATATATAAACATGAATACAACCTCTTTCTATTTTTAAAATGTCTGATAAATCTTGAATTCTATAAATTATGCATATCTGTATCCATGTGAAGCTTTAAAGCAGTCTGAAATTTAATATTAAGATAGTTTAGATAGGTCAACCATCTGTCTCCAGAATATACACAATGATACCATAATATATCAGTGACTACTAATCTCTTTTCCTCAAACCAACTTATATACATCTTTTCATCTAACCAGAAGCTTTCTATCATACTATTGCAAATTGGAGGAGCAGAGCTTGCTACTATATATATATATATATATATATATATATATATATATATATATATATATTTATATGGGGATTCACTTCAGAAGCTCAAAATACTGAAATCTCGAATTTCAGTATCTCGAGCCCAAGAAGTTGAATCCACAAAACAAGGAAAACTGAACACCGTGAAATTCAAAACTTCAAATACCGGAGGTTTTGAATTTCACGGTTTTACTACATGCACACACACACACACACACACACACACACACACACACACACACACACACACACACACACACACACACACACACGCACGCACACACACGCACACACACACACACACACACACACACACACACACACACACACACACACACACACACTCACACACACACACACACACCATCCACCACAAAAACACACAATCACTCTACTACATGAAAGCAGGGGGGCAAGCCTGCCTGCACTCCCCATGTGGGGGGCTGCTTACTCCACACCCCCTACTTAAATATTCTCACTCCAAGGTCGCACTACATACAAACACACACAAAACACCACCACACAAGCTACTTTCTCTTTGCACACACACACATCACAGCAGAAAAACACACTGACAAACACCACAGCCCCTACCCAAACCCCTTAACACACACACACACACACAAACACACACACACACACACACACACACACACACACACACACACACACACACACACACACACACACACACACACACACACACACACACGCACACTTACCTGAATACATGACCATAGCAAAACTTTAGAAGTGTGAAATTCAAAACCTCCGGTATTCAAGGTTTTGAATATTGCGCTTCTAAACGTTTGCTATTATGTGGATTTGGCTTCTTGGGCTCGGGATACTGAAATTCGTGATTTCAGTATTTCGAGCTTCTGAAGTGAATCCATATATGGATATTGCCGCAACAGCCCATATGCACCCAGGGGATCATCATTGTTGTCAGCTGACAGATGAGTACATAGGATGAGACAGATGATAAAACAAAAACAGGTTCTTAGGTTAGGTACATCTACAGGAACATAAGCACACAAGCCTTTTAATTTAATCTGAAAACTATAGTTAAGAAGTGGAGAGTGTTGGTGTGACTGAAGGCTGGCACTTGCTTTTATCTGTCCTGCAGCATTCTGCACCTTCAGAAGGCACTCATTCAAACAGGCATCTAGCCCAAAGTAAAGCTGAGAAAAGACCAAAGCATGTTCAGATGTTGCAAGTTCATGACTATTAGTACTGAATTCAGGAAATATTCCTCAGCTGATAAAACAATTTAAAGCAGCCATTACCTGATTCCTTAATAACAGTTGGTAACTGACGATTATGCTCACACTGTGCATTCCAAGAACATATCACAACAATGCACAAAACCAAGCTACATGTCTAACTTAATTGAACAGAAAAGCAAAGGGCCTGTGCTTTAACATTTCAAAGTAGTGCTAAACAAGACCCATGGCTTATTACATGAAGATTTCAAAGTACATTTATAAATGCCTCTGTTTGTACATCACTGGCTCTGAACATTTGCTAAGTATAGTTATATTCAGTATTATGGTAAACTGTTTTATGCATTTGCAAATTTGCATGGCATGTGTATAAGTGAATTATAACACCAGGAAAGTTTGTCTTGTTAAAATAATAAAGATGTCAGCTGCTGCAGTGGGTCCCACAGCACTGTAATATGTCCAGACTGATTTGATTATTCTATGTGACAATTACAGCCAATGATAAATCCACAGCCAAGATGATATGGTATACATCATCTTGTTGCTGATAACATTTCCCACTTTCTCAGTTTTACATTGGGTTGGGGTGTCACATAAACATTAATCAATATGACCAAATCACCTAGAGTTAATGACTACACTTTCTTGTTGCTGATATAGTGTATGAATGTTTTATAAAAAATACTTATCTACATGGTAAACATATTAGTAAGTATTAGATTTGCATAAAATAGACCACCTTTTTTCCTGTGTTATCAGTCACTCTCTTCATAATTTGATAATAGAATAATTACTACATCATGCCTTAGACCTGATCAAGATAATTTACTGTTAATTATAGTATTTACTGAAGTTTGAGTATATTTTGTATTTTGCTGGTTATTCCCTTTTTTTATACACTTCCCAAGATTCATAAGAATATTTTAGACCCTCCTGGCCGACCAATTGTTTCCAGCTGTGGTTGTTTTTTGGAACATGTTGGGATTTTGTTAGATAGTCTCTTGAAGAAAGAGTTGGTAAATGTTATTTCACACATTCGCAATACGAATGACCTTTCAAAATTAGTGAAAAATATGGAATGGGGTGAAGACTTTTACTGGGCTACAGTTGACATAAAGGCTCTTTATACAAGTATTAAGACCTGCTGGCACTTAGAAGCAGTTGGTAAAATTTTGGGGGAAGGACCACGTTCATCCTTCTTGATATTACTGCTTGAATTTGCTCTTACTCATAATTACTTCCTCTGTGATAATAAAGTTTTTCTACAAAAAGAAGGCACAGCAATGGGGGCGAATTTTGCCCCCACTTATGCCATTCTGTTTATGTCTTACTTTGAAACTACATTTATGTATACTCTAGAATTTTTTTGCAAATCAGTCATCTTATATTGTAGATATATTAATGATTTGATTTTTGTATGCAAAGGTAATACTCTTGAGTTTGGTAAATGTATTCATTTACTAAATCAAAATAAGTTTGGATTGGAATTCACATTTGATGTGAACAAGAGTATTATTCAGTTTTTGGATATAGAGTTATACATAGATATTTATAACAAAGTTCAGTATAAACCTTTTAGAAAAAAGATGGCCACAAACAATTTTTTGTATGCTAGTAGTGCACACCCACCTCATCTACTAGAGGCACTTCCCTTTGGTGAGTTAAAGCGGATTTTCGAACATACCTCTGAGAACTATCTTTTGGAACAGGAATTTTGTGATGTCAAGGCAATATCTATTGCTTGAGGGTACTCTGAGACCTTTATTGAAAGAGGTAAAAGTAAGTTAAAAAAGAATATTGGTCAAGGTGATTTTAGATCTTATAGATCTGCGATGAGTCATCATGATGATGATGATGGCCAAAAAATCTTTTTTGTGATCAAATTTTCACCTTTTTCTGAAGTTTTGAAAAGGGTGGTGGATAATTTATGGCCTATTGTTTGTTTTAATGATGAAGTAGGCCATTTGTTCCCTAAAAAAGTGACATTTTCATATGGTAGGTTTTCTAATTTGAAAGAACTACTTAGTCTGAGATATAACATCAGTTCTAAGGGACGTAATGTGGGTATGTTTAGTTGTGGGAAGTGCAAAGTATGTTCAGAAGTTAAGACTATGCCAGGTAGTGTGGTAATTGGTGTTAAATATGTGGCTACAGATAGATTTAATTGTTTATCTTGTGGGGTAGTATATATCGTGGATTGTGGTTGTACACCCCCAAGATGGCATATTGGTCAAACTAGACGTAAAGTGAAAACACGTATTCTTGAGCATGTGGAAGATGTTAGGAATTATAGGTTGGATAATCCTATCTCTGACCACTTTCATAAAGCTCATGGGGGTGTTACTGAATCTCTTTTTTTCTGTGTTTTGACTAAACCTGGCTGTGGAAGAGGTGGTAATTATGTTCAAAAGTTGTTAAATGTGGAAAGCAGATTCATATTGAATTTTGGCACATTTGCTCCTAGGGGTCTGAATTTAGAAATTAATTTAAGCTTATAATGCTTATGTATGGAAATGTATTTCACCATGGTTCTTTACATATTTTTTAAGAAACAGTTAATTGATTAATTGTTTAATTAATGTTGTTATAAAAAGCACTGCTGTATGTTGTGAATTTATTGCTGAGAAGGATGGTGTAGCCGAGGTACCAGAATACATTAAATTTCAGCAGCTCTCAGCTCCAGTGTGTGGTTGTTCTTTAAAAGAATAAAGATGTCAGCTGCTGCAGTGGGTCCCACATCACTGCAATATGTCCAGTCTGATTTGATTATTCTATGTGACAATTACAGCCAATGATAAATCCACAGCTAAGATGATATGGTATACGTCATCTTGTTGCTGATAACAGTTCCCACTTTCTCAGTTTTACATTGGGTCGGGGTGTCACATAAACATTAATCAGTACAACCAAATCACATAGAGCTAATGATTACACTATCTTGTTGCTGATATAGTGTATGAATGTTTTATAAAAAATACTTATCTACATGGTAAACATATTAGTAAGTATTAGAGCTGCATAAAATATATCACCTTTTTTCCTGTGTTATCAGTCACTCTCTTCAAAATTTGATAATCGAATAATTACTACACCATGCCTTAGACCTGATCAAGATAATTTACCATTAATTATAGTATTTACTGAAGTCTGAGTATATTTTGTATTTTGCTGGTTATTCCCTGATTCCATTTGAATTAACTGTCTTAGCTTCAGCCATCATTATTTATCGAGCATGATCCATATGAATGTTGGCTGCCCTAATCTTTTTTTCCCTATATATTATAGCTGAAAACCTATAGGACTGCCTTTGTTTTACACAAAACTTTAAGCAGGCCATTTGCTTAACCTCTTCAGGTTAAGGCTCAGTTCCATGTTTCTATGAGTAAATAAAGTTTACATTTTCTGTGATTTGAATAAATCCACTGGTTACTCAGTTCTCTATAATTTTACCTTGAGAGAAAAAGTGTGGAATTAAAACTTTCTGGTGCTACAAACAAAAGATAACACAATTGTTTTACTATGTAACCTTACTAAAAATTATTAATTACACCTGCTTCTGCTTCTTCCTTATCTGTATTGACTTCCTGTTTTCTGGAATGGTTTCTTCATTTATATATTGTATGGACCTACAATCCCTCTGACCATAATTCTCTCAGTTGTAGGACAAACAGTCCCTTATTTTCTTTAACTTGGTTTCTCTATAAAGGGTGAGTAACATCCAGACAAGCTATAACCAACTGACTAAAACTGGTCCTACCTTATTTGAAAAAAATAAATAAAAAATAAAAATCAGGCTACAGGATCCTCTGGACACTATAAGTACCAGGATCTGTCCTTCCCATCCCCATACTTATACATGCAACCCCCATGGTAGCACAATTGCAGAACATAACTGATATATATCTTGGATTAGTGGCAATAGTTTTTCAGAATACTTGCCATTTCTACCTTCCACAGGTATATCTTGCAGGTAAATTTTTGTAGCATATATCTTGCTTGAAATGGGTATCTTCTCATTACTTTACACATTTCAAGCTTCTTTCACATTATTATATTATTCCTGTTGTATCCTATGTTTGATTGTAATAAAATAATAGAAAAATATTTATTAAAAGAAAAATAATCTTTGGTGTGCATTGCAAATGATGAGTGATATCCACCATTAACATTTAATCATCAAATATGGCCATAATTTGTACTTCTGCTTACTTTGCTCAATCCACCTTCAGCAGAGTGTTGCTTTTATCATTTGCATTTTTTAGTTCATTCTGCTATGCTTGACACATTTACATTTGCACACATAGTGGCCTCAATTCCAAAAGACTTGCTGTTAATGTAAGTGACTACTTACACTGACAGGAGGTGTTTTGAAATCTGGCCCCTGGTATAAGTTTGCTTATAGATAGACCTTACACTGAAGTAAGTCACTTGCACTGCGAACAAGTCTTTTGGAATCAAGGCAACCTTACCCTGTGAGCAACATTTTTGAAATCTGGCCTAGTTTTTCTTCTCTGTGAGCTATACCATGTGTTTGCAGAGTCTAATTGTGATGTGCTGAGGAGAGTGTTGTTTATTTATTTATTATTTTCTGAACTGTAACTAGAGTTTGGGCAAGTTGCTATAAGAAGAATGTTGCAAATGGGTACAAGAACACTTTTGTGTTCTCAAGGTATTTGTCCATTACTCACAGCTTTCTGACCATTTATTTAGTACATTTAAGTAAAAGAAATTAGGTGATGACAGAACTCACACATGAGGTGCAAGTTGGTAAGCGTAGCTTTAAAAGAAATGTTTTGTTTCATGTTTATTGTTCATTGGTAGAGCCATGGAAGTTTACTTAAGTAAAAGGTGTTGTGCCCCATGACAAGATACTGTGGACATAAACACTGTGCCCACTAACATCACAAAATTAATGTTAATTTTTTCATGCCAGAAATCTTTTAATTCACACTGACCTGGCTCACCTTTCTGTGTGTGTGATTTATAAAGAACATGTACTAACACCTGTGCAAACTATGCTATCTACTGTCATTTCCCTACTAACAGTCACAGAGTCCTTGAAGATGAGATCATTTCTACCAACATGAAGAAAAACAGCTCTATACTTTCTTACATTATGGGATTCTAAGGCCCTACTCACATCCTGCCTTGCTGCTCTAGGCAAGCAAAAGCACATTCAATGTTCATTATCCTCTCTGCAAATGAATGTAGCAGTTTCTCTAATAACTGAATCTCCAATTCCAAGCATAACATTTCTAACCAGATCTCAAGAATAATCAGTAGTGTCTGCTCAATCAGTTGTTAAAAAGGAATGATCTTCACCTCCAGGGACAGAATGGGACAAGAATTAGACTCTGGCACCATCATAACCACCGGCCCATTTCCACTAACTGGTATGGGATATTGAAATTCTTAAGAAAAACAAGGAAAATGGATTAAAATAAACAAACGTATAAATGTTGAAACAATTCAAGATAAAAAAGACAGTTTGTTTTTAAAATGGAACTTGAGTATTCACATGAGCTGCTCCGAGTTCTGTGTAAAATTGCATTTGGCTTTACAGACAAGAGTGAACCTATTACTCCACAGACAAAGCATGAAACCTCTTACAGCTAAGAAAAATGTGATCAAGTCCCAGGGTATACAGATGGCAAGTGTCTCAAAGGAACTGAGGGATTTTACAAAAAATATGCTAGACCTAGAAAATAATTTCCTAGAACGGGGCTATAGCACCAAATTTATCAAGGACATCTTGGACCCCATTTTGGATTCTATGTTAAGCAACCCAAACTTCCCTGGAGACAGAGAGGAAAACAGGCCCAGAAGAAAACGCAGAGACACCATTAGAGACCTATCCATGGCTATAACTTACTCCACAGACTGTGGTGAAATAATGAAAGTGATGAAGGACAACTGGATCATCCTGAACAGCAACCTCACTGTCAGCAGAGCCATTACAAAGAAACCCAGCTTTAACATCTGGAGAAATAAGAGCATAAGGTATTACTTGGAATGCATGGAGAAGATCACTGAGACAGCACGTGATGAACCCAAGGGCACCAACAACTGTGAATCCTGCCCTTGCAGTTACTGCCAATTTATGAGTAATAATACTGGATTCCAATGCCTTAATACAGGCAAGGTTTACCAAACCAAGGACTACAGCAACTGGTCCATGAGTGGAGTAATCTACCTGGGACAATGCACCAGATGCATTTCTTTCCATATGGGAAAAAACATTAATAAACTGAAAACCTGCATTGCCAGGCACCTCACTGATGTGAAACAGAAGAACCAACTATATGTGTTAGCCAAACACAACCTGAACAACCCAGGTCATGACTTCTTTGAATCTTGGACAAACTTGTTTTTGAAGACCTACAAGGCAGCTACAATGACCATCTTAAAAAGAAGAAACTAGAATGGATAATTAGATTAGAAGCTAATAAACCCCTGGCCTCAACACCCAAATCTCCATCACTAGTGTTCTCAACTTGAGGAAAACACACCACCATGCTATTTATTGACCGAAAGATCAATCGTACTTGGACACTTTTGATGAGTTGCTGCCCTTTTCATTTGTATTATTTTAACGTGGCACCATGTTTTCTCTTCATTTAATTTCTTGTTTGTGCTTTCAAGAAATTCATCCAAGCATCATTTATTATATTTTTTATTATTTAGGAATATAACATTTATCTATTTTCTATACTTGAATTGTTGAAACCTGAACCTTTTTAGTTCTCCTACTGGGTGATCTCGCACATAACAGGCAGATCTGAAGAAGCATCAGTGAAAGCACTGCTCAGAAGGGTCTTTAGGGCAATTACACCAATGAACTTAATGCTAAATTAACATTCATTGCTAAAGATGTTTTTATGATGTTTTGTTTTGCTTGTTTGAAGAAATCTTGGCCTTGTATTATTCTTCTGTGTGAGAGATAGACACTTAAAGTATAACCAACATTACATGTTGTTAATTCCCCATAGCGCCCCCACAGCACAATAACAACATTACCTGCCCGAATACTACAAGTATCAAGGCTTCACATTTCACATGATTTTTCATTGGTTAATTTGAATTCTCTGCTGACTGATGCTTAAAATACCAAGTGAAATTTTGGGCCTTTGTCTTTGAAAGATTTCAGGCCTGCATAAAGTAAAGCACTGCTGGTGATTCCCTGCTGGGTGAGAAAGTAAACCTATATTTTTTGTCTTTGACTGATAGAGTTGCTTTCTGTCTTACCTGCTCCATTTTGTTTTCTGTGTTAAGAAATCTTGGTCCAGAGTTTTTGTTCTGTTTCAGAGACAGACACTTAAAATAGCTAAGCTTCACATTTCACCATTTTTCATTGGTTAATTGGAACTGTCTCCTAAGTGATGCTTAAATACAAAGTGAAATTCTGGGCCTTTATCTTTGTCCGAAAGACTTAAAGCCTGCATAAAGTAAATCACTTCTAGTGAATCCCTGCTGGGATAGAAAGTAAACCTATATTTTTGTCTTTGACTGATAGAGATGCTTTCTGTCTTACCTGCTCCATTTTGTTTTCTGTTTTAAGAAATCTTGGCCTGGTGTTTTTGTTCCATGTGACAGCGAGACAATATAGGCTTCAAATTTCACACATGTTTTCATTTTTTTAATTTGAATTGCCTCCTGAGTGATACATAAATACAAACTGAAATTTTGGGAATTTGTCTTTGTCTGAAAGATTTCAATCCTGCATAAAATAAAGTACTGCTGGTGATTCCCTTCTGGTTGAGAAAGTAAACCTATATCTCTCTGTCTCTGACTGACAGAGCTGCTTTTTGTCTTACCTGCTCCATTTTGTTTTCTGTTTTAAGAAATATTAGCCTGGTGTTATTCTTCTGTGTTTAAAATAAACACAAAATATCTAGGCTTCACATTTCACATGTTTTTTTTCATTTGTTAATTTGATTTGTCTCCTGAGTATACTTAAAATGCCAACTGAAATTTGGGGCCTTTGTCTTTGTCTGAAAGTTTCAAACCTGCATAAAATAAAGCACTGCAGTAACTGCCTGCTAGGGTTTCTCAACCAGCCTCCTATTTGTTGATCTTTTTAAACATGATGATTTTAAGCTTCCCAACCCTACTGTAAATTGAGCTTAAGAAGTTCCTCCAATTCTAGACTGCTACAAAGATCTTGAATTATATATTTGCCTTTCATTCTGGTAATATCAAAAAGTGCATTTTGTCTCTTATTGTCTGTTTAGTTGATTTACTTCATCTGAATTCATTATCCATCCAGCTGTTGGATAAAGTAGTGTATTTTTACACTCTAGCAAGCACTTGTTTTTTTTTTTTTTCATCAAGGTCAGTGGATTTTCCATCTAGTGCACTGGGAGGTAGCCTGGTCTATCTAGATTGGGGAAACACTTGAGATTTCTGCATGTAGTTTTATTGGCTGGAGGACTTATTAATCAGCTTATCTTGTTTTGATTGCCTTTATATATTCTGTACACTTAAGTGACTCTTGGCTCATTTATATAAAATTGAAGTACTTTTATTAAATAATAACACTTTTATGAGCTGTTTAAAGTGCACTGCTGTATCCATATCTTTAAGTTTGTTTGTGGTAGCACTTCACTCTGGACACTCCTTTACTGTGCTTTTACTTTAAGAAGACTGTGATTATTCATCTAGTGGTGCAGGTGTTTCTGAGCTGAGAAATACACAAAAGTGCTCTAAGTATTTTTTTGCACGTCTTTATTTATTTATTTATTTATTTATTTGTTGACCGGGTTAATCCAACTGAGCCGAAACCCTTTTTCAGCAGATGCCTGGGGAGAAAAGCTCCACAATTAAGTATAAACAAGTACAATGTGAGCAGTATAACATGAACACTTAATGATAGTAAAATAAGATCACATGTAATACATAGTAACATCTCAAAGTATTTACAATCAACATTATAAATGTTCTCCTGTACAATAATTACAGAGGGTGGGATCAAGGTTCAATTAATAGCTATTTTGCTAGTAGAGTATTAATGCAGTCTAGACCTAGTTATGTCTAAGCTGACTCACAGTTAGGAGAGTAGATAGGAGAAAGAAAAGGTTAGGATAGAGAAAGTTGAATGGAGATAGAGTTGAATGGAATGGGGAAGTTGGTCAAGGACAGTGGTTACTGTGACAGATCGAAGTTTTGTTTAGATAGGTTTTGGTAGCTGTTTTGAAATGATGTCAGTGATTAATGTTACAAATGTCCAGTGGAAGTTTATTCCAGGACTGGGCCAGGGAGTATCTGCAAAGGTTTTGACTAATTTTTGTTTTAGGCTTGTAGATAGAAAGAACGTTTTGTTCAACACTGCGAAGAGATCTTGGTGGCGAGTAGGGAAAGGTGAGTGAGGAAATGTTGGGACAGAAAGAGGGCAGACACATAATAGAATGTATCATTTGAAGCTGAGAGAGAAGTAGGCTGTGAGGAAACTCTATCCAGTTTAACTTTTTTGAGAGTTAGGCAGTGGTGAGAGTAGTAGAGGTGGTCTGCAGTGAATTTAGCCACATTGTTGTAGGTGGATTCCAGTTTTGATAGGAGGGTGGTTTGAACATTGGTGAGGATTTGTGAGCCATAGAGTAGCCTGGGGAGAAGGTAGGCTGGGATAGGGCAAGTTTGCCATTATTGGATAAGAATGTCTTATTCCTGTAAAGGAGTCCTAGTTTTATGGTGGGTTTTCTTAATATTGTTGAGAATGTGCAGGTCAGACTTCAGTTGGTCATCAGTGATGACCCCGAGTAGCTTGGTATGTGATTCCACAGTGATAGGAATGTTATTGTGGGATGTGATTGAGAAGAAAGATTTAAGATTACTCATATTATTAGGGATGAATAGCAGGAGTTTTGTATTTTTTGGATTTAGTATTAGGTGGTTCTTGGTGAGGCAATTTTCAATAGACAGGAAGGATGCCTGGGTTGTAGAGTGTAAATCAGAAAGGGTATCTGACATGGTAATAACAGTGGAGCCATCTGCATATTGAACGAGTGATGACTTTGGGCAGGATATAAACAGCTGTTTGGTGAAGATATTAAATAATAATGGGCCGAGGATTGATCCTTGAGGAACACCCATCTTTACTGGTAGAGCAGAAGAAATAGCAGAAAGCCATTTTACAGACTGGAGTCTATCATTAAGCTTACTACTGAACCAGGCGATTGTTGAGGTGGACAGGTTGAGTTCAGAGAGTTTGTGTAAGATTAGGCATTGGGAGACAGTTTCAAAAGCCTTGGAATCAAGAAACAGACAAGAGACCAGTTTATTTTGATCTCTAGCTTGAGATATGGTGTTAGTGAAGGAAATTAGAGCAGTGGAGGTGCTATGTTTAGGGCGAAAGCCATGTTGAGCCAGGGTAAGTACATTCTCTTGTGAGAGGTAGTGAAGGATTTGTTTGTGCACACATTTCTCCAGAATTTTGGAAAGACAGAATAGAATACCAATGGGTCTGAAATTGGAAAGTTCAGAGGAGTTACCTACTTTATGAATGGGTAAGGTGTAGAATTGTTTCCAGATTGCTGATACTTTGGCTTCAATAATGGAATGATTAATGAGTTTAGAGACAGGGAGGGCTAAATAGGTAGCTGCTTTCTGGAGAAAGAGTGTTGGAAGATTGTCCGTGGAGGGGGAGCATTGTTTAAGTTTTAGAAGTAGGAATTTAATGTGGTTTACTATCATTAACTGGGAAAATAAAAACATTTTACAGGCACTTTACAGGCCTGTTGGGTTGAAAATCACTATTGCACATGTGCAAAATACAGCTCCAAAAAATGAAAAACTTTTCGATGTGAATGTCGAACTCCTGGGCAGAGCACTCTGTTTCTATTCCCTTAGAATGCATACCTATCATGTTTTTGCAAGGGGGCAAGCCCTAATGTATATATATATATATATATATATATATATATATATATATATATATATATATATATATATATATATATATATATATATGTATATATATATATATATATATATATAAAATAATATATCTGCTAATATATTCCAAATCCAAGATCGCACTACAGTGGGGATATAGAGGAATTTCCAATCTCTAATGTACCACGATCTCCATACATATAGTCAAACACACTTATGCGAATGCACTACTGCATTCGCATAAGTGTGTTCAACTATTCCATACACTTATCATTTTGTGCATGACATTCTGATTTTTGGCAGCATACGTGCCGACAGAATGTAATTCATGCAAATGATAGTGAACCATTTAATGTAGTTAGTAGAGACAGTTTTGAGAGAAAAGGTTTTGAAACAAAAACTTCTATTATACACTATGACTGTACTTCAGCAGTTTAAAAAAAAACATGCTGTCTGCTGTTGCTTTGCACTATATTATATTGTATCTGTTAGTTGTAGGGCTGTTGTAAGTAGTTTGTATGGTCTTGTTACATTTGGCTGTAAACTAGCTATTCTACATTAAGAAGGTGTTTTCCTGCACCCTTGTGGCAGAAGTGTGCTGATCTAACCTGTCTGAGTTGAGATTACCGGGGAAAGGCTTAATATGTATGTTCTGAATTGGTAGTTACCTTAAAACTTGTTTATTTTTTGCTCATATTTTAGCCTCTTTTTAGCACGGAGCTGCTCTTCTCTCAATGGCAGATAACAGTGCCCTGTATAAAAGAAAAAGCCTAGAAGATTAGTTTATTCCCTGAACAGCTGTCAGTGAAAGCTTTCCAAGATTCTCTGTTGGTCTAGGAGGATCTCAGTTGAGCACTGAGCAGCGTTGCCTTATTCTTTAACCTTAGGCTACACAAAGTATAGGTCCCTCTTGTAGTCTCAGCATTACCAGCACAGAAACAGGTTGTTAGCAGCACACACACACACCACTCTAACAATACAGGACAGGACATCACACATCACATAGTACTAGTAACTACTTACCAAAAGAAGAGGCCTCCCTAAAAAAAAAAAAAAACGCATAAACAATGCAAAAAAAAATAATAACCACAACACATAATACCACACACACACTAGAATATAAAGTCACTACAGCACTCAGGTCATCAACCACAAGTATCAGTATGACTCTGTCGTCTTGCCTTGGCAGCATTCTATCTTCCAAGGATGATGCCTGCCTTTTTAGGCAATGTGAAAACAACATAACTAACCTTAAAAAGGCACAAGCAACTCAAAATCAAAGGTGGCAAAAGCCAAGACCTCAAATATAAATAGGTTATATAACAAAAGGAAGAAACTGATGTCTAAGAAAAAGTGGGAACTTACTCAGCAGTGGAAAAATACCATCCACAGCTTGAACAGGCAAATCAGATATTTTTCAAAAACCTCTAAAGCTAATTGTAAAGCTAAATTAGCATCTCTAGCTAAGGACAGTCTTTATCTATGCCCCAAAATATAAAGGGCAGCATACCTGACACCAGTCCTCTACCTAGTATCTCCAAAGAGCAGGTCATAGCCGCACTCTCCAAGTGCAAAAACATGGCCTGTATGGGACAGGCTGCTACTAAAACATCTAAAAACAGACCTAGAGGGACCACTTGGCACTCTGTTTTGTTCAGCAGACTGGAGAACAGCAACAGTAATCCCCCTGCTCAAAGGGGGCCCATCAACCAACTCTGGGAACTATAGACCCATATGTCTAACTAGCCTTATCTGCAAGGCCATGGAAAGAATCATCATGGACCTTATTAATAAGGACATAGATGAACTTCAAACTCATTAAACCCGGTGGACTTCTTTGAAAATGTCACCAAGGCCCTGGATGAGAGATTAACCCTTACGTGACTGTATGGGCAGCCAACTAGCTCATCAACAGAACACATACTGTCAAAGTTGGGAATTACACTTCTACCACTAGACCAGCTACCAGTGGCATACCACAAGGATCTGTGCTGGGCTCTCTACTTTGGAATCTATTTCTTGAAGTAATTTTGCCTGCAAAATACAATACTAACATTAAGCTCATAAGCTCAAATCCAGTGTTGTGAGATTTGAGGACACAAGTTGATAAAAACTAAACTCACCACCATGTTTCAGTGGTAATGAATCTACATTATCATTGTGCACCTATAAAAGGGCATCGCATCATCCAAGAGTAAGGATGTTATAACTCCTCTGTTACCTTTTGGATGTACCTCACCAGACACCTGCAGCACCTGGAGAGACCACAGAGGTTTCTCATCAAGAAAATGTAGGGCCTCCAAAACATGACCTATGTGGAAAGACTTTCATGGCAGCTCCATCAGACCTTTTGAAAGACATGGGGATCAATGTGTGCATACAGGAATGTTCATGATGAACAACATTCACCACCCCTCTAGTCCAACCTCCCTTGTAGTAGGGACAGCCTTGTGCAAAGTAATGACATAACTGCTGTGACAGTGTGTCACAATGTGTTATGTATGGGCATGAAGCCCACATATGCCGGCTCTCACTTCAGTTTCTAAAATTTTTCATTTCTTCTGCCACAAGGCTATGCATCATAACCTCTTGTAATCATAGCCCCTACATGAAAGTCAAGTTTCATGCCTGTTTTCCCTATTTTATGCATTTAAGCTATTACTTTTGAACAGTGGGGAAAAGCTAAAGTCTACCCAGAGAGAGACCAGAGAGACTGCAGCAGGCATTGACAGGTATATACTACCATCACAGCCAGACACGTACTTCTCTACTTCACCTACTTTATCACAGTACTGACTTGACTTCTCAGTCAGGTCTTTGACGCTGCCATCTTCGAACCCACATGGGCATGGCAGCTGTAAGGAAGCTGTGTACAACTGCAATATTACAGCTTGGATATTGGGTCTATGTCATGTGAATTGTCTGTTTCTGTGGCTTCAATATTTTCTCCACTGTGGTGTGAAAGTTACAAAACAGATTAAGGTAGGTGTATGATTGTGTAGGATGTTGGGGGTAGTGGTAAAAGCGATAGTGACAGTGAGAGAGACTTTAGGGTGTGGGGTAAGATAAGTGTGTGAAAGTGATGGACTTTAGGGTTTAGTGTAGGTTTATAGGTTTTCAGTGTGCTTGTGTTGTGTGTGTGTTTTTCAGAACAGCGAATCTTTTGCCTGGGAAAAAATTTACTGTTCTGAGGTTAAGTTCCAAAAATTTTGGCAGTTCAATTATGGCAGTACTCTGCCAAAGTTTGCCACATATCCATGCTTTTGCCACACTGTATATGACAACACCACATATACTTGTCTGCCACAGGGCTATACATTTCATTTGTACAGTTTGATTATTTGTTCCTTTCTCCACTGTTCATTGGTTGCACAAACACACTGGTCACCATCCATAACCTGAGTATCATAGGGTTTACCATGAATTTATATAAGCACTGTATCTGCTCACTGCATTTTTCTTCCAGGATTTGTCATATGCAAATATATCACATTGTACTGGTTATTGTCGTTCATGTCCATTTTTAGTATTTTATTTATTATATTTTTGTATTAAGATGGTCCAACTGAGCCTAAAAGACACATTTTCATCAGAGGCCTGGAGAGAAAAGTTTCAGAAGAAAATTACATACAATTTACAAAAATACAGTTATCACAGATTTGTTAAAACTAAAAATATTAGCAAATTCAGTATGATGGAACTATCAGTACAATAAAAACAGTATTAGAATATTGCAAAACAGAGTTCAAAAGGAAAAATGGCAATAAAAAGGTCAATGGTCAGAGCATGCTGCAATGGCCTCCCCACCAACTGCTGTGTTTCAAGCAGATCCCATGCCACCATCCCAGTAGAGTGATGAAGGTAATCTATCATTGCTGGCTTTGGCTTGCTCACCTTGACAGCAGGAGAGTTCTCCCAACCTCATCTTACCCAAAGCACAGTGTTCCTTTTCCTTGTATGTCACTCACTCTCTTCTCCTTGCTTCTAATCCCCCTCATCACCATCTAGCTACCCTCTGTCTGTCTGTCTGCAGGCTCTTTTGTTCTCAGCATTTTTTATCAGCAACTCTCATGACAGTTTTCTGTCTCTGTCATATGTTCTTTCATCTATCCCTGTTGGCATAGCTGTACACTTTTCTTCCCTCCTCCTCTACACTTCTTCTCTATAAATATAAAAGGTACCTGTAATTCCTCCAAACCATTCAAAATTTCTGTGTATGTCTCTGCTTTTTCTTCCCCCTTTCAAATTGTACTATCACCCCTTCCTTCTCATTTACAGTATAAAATACACAAAGTTGGTACTTTGATATTTAGCCCCTGTCATCCAGTATTAGGTGCCGTAATATTGATATACGTGTGCTTGCCTGCACTGCATTTGAATTGTATTTATAGCTGTTTTAGCTACTTTAGATACAGACTTGATGTATCCAGGACTGTCACTAGTCTAGTCCAGGTACATATTTGCTGTATCCAGGACACCTTTCCTGTAACTAGTCTAGTCCAGGTACAGATTTGCTGTATCCAGGACATCAGTGGGAGTGGTAAGCATTAGCTAGCCTATCTACCACAAGAGGAGTGGTTCCTAGCCCAGAAATTGTAGCTACTGGCCATTTGTTCAGTTTTTTTTCCCATCTCTTTCAACTTTCTGGTTTAAAAGCCGCACTTGCGCTGTTTCCCACCTTTCCTGTTACTAGCCTAGTCCAGATACAAAGTTGCTGTATCCAGGGCTGTTGTTAAGCTTCTGAGCCCTGCAAGCCTTTCTGTGTTGGAGGGAAGCCTTCTAGCTTATCAGTGGGAGTGGTAAGAACTAGGTATGCTATCTACCACAAGAGGAGTGGTTCTGGCCCAGAAATTTTTGGGCAGTTTTTTCCATCTCTCTCAACTTTCTGGTTTTAAAGCCCATGTTTGCACTTGATCCTCAACTTAAGCCTTTGTGTTGGAGTGCAGCCTTCTAGCTTATCAGTGGGAGTGCTAAGTACTAGATAGACTGTCTACCACAAGAGGAGTGGTTCTTGGCCCAGGAATTGTAAATTATTGATCATTCGGGAAGTTTTCCATCTCTTTCAACTTTCTGGTTTAAAAGACCACATCTGCGCTTGTTTCCCATCCTTCCTGTAACTAACCTACTGAGCTTAAAAGACTTTGGAGTGATTATCAGTTTTCGGTATTTTTTTGCTGTACTTAACTGTTTTCTGCCTAAACGCTGATTTTTCCAGCACTTATTGTGATTTAAAAGCATTTTTTTTCAGATATTGTACTTATTTGACTGCCTGCACTTTTAAAAAGTTGTTTTTTGTTAAAATAAATTGTTTAACTGTTGTAGGCTACACACTAAAGTGTGATAACCTTTTCTGATTGCTTGTAGTCATTTAAAACTCTTTTAAATGTACATTTTACTGTATTTTCCTTATCTTTTCAAAAAAAAAAAATCTTGTTTCCCACCATTCTAAGCTAGTATAGTCCAGTTTTCAGGCTAGTGCTGAATTCAGGGATGTGCTCTGTTCACCTGTGAGAGAGGAGAACTTTGAACAGCCATCTGTCCCTGGAGGAGTGGTTCCACTTGAAACTAGTCTAACTCTCAACCTAAGCACTCAAAAAGCATCCTACAGTCCAGCACTTTCTCAGACGCTCTTTATCCACCCCTCACCAACCAAGTGACTAAGCAGCTCATCCTGCTATTCAGGCATGACCAAAGTGCAACTTCAAGTGTACTCTCCAGTCTAGCTGGTGAATCTGGGTATCCTGAGGCAATGTTACAACTGCCTCATGTACACAGACAGCCCTCTCCTCCTACCACAAAACACTAACACCTGCGAGAGATGCAATTATACAGCCAAACTGGAGGCTAAAGTCTCTTCACCCAAGACTGGAACAGACAGTCATGAGGAGAAGGTTAACACTTGCACCACACCCTCAGCCTCACACAGACCTACTAAACCAGCACTGGCAAAAAATACACATACATGAAATCATACTCGGAGGCTCTAAATAAAAACCTGCAAAAGCATCAGAGAGCTCCAAAGCAGACTCCCACAAAACCTGCACCTCCCATCACAAACCAGATAACACATAAAACACAAAATCAATGTGCCGCACAATCACAGCCCTTAAGGCAAAATAACATACCTAACACACTAGTAATAGGTGACTCAATAATCAGGCACACTGACACCCCACTCACTAGGCTGGACAAGGAGAAGGTTACTGTTAGCGGCCTTTCTGGAGCCAGAATCCGCCACATAACACAAGCACTCAGGTCACTCCAGAGCAAGTACAAATATGACTCTGCCATTGTTCATATTGGTGTGAATGACCTGAGATGTACTTCCCTGGACTACATGAAAAGAGACATGGAAGAGCTCTCTGATCATGTAGCCCAGGCGGGTATGACCCTGACCCTGAGTAGCATCCTGCCCTCATCAAGAATGATACCTCAGTATAAAGAAAAAATGATCAATTTCAACAATTGGCTAAGCTTCTGGTGTCATTCAAAGGGGATCCAGTGTCTGTCAGCCTGGGATGACATGCTCGGCAAGCCGCGTTGCTTCGCAAGAGACGGCTTGCACCTGTCACCCTTTGGCTTTCGAATACTGGCCAAGGCTCTTGCTGCCCCAATAGTGCCTTTTTTAGGCAAGGCTCAAAATTCAAACCCACCACCGTAAACAGCACAAGTAAAAAAACGAGAGTTATGCTACTCAATGCCAGGAGTTTAAATCTCAAAATGCATGCACTCGAAGCACTCCTAAGTATGGAGAACGTCGACATCCGTGCAGTAACTGAAACATGGTTCAAGGCTCCAAAGATCACTCCAGCACTACTGGGCTACAACTCATACCACACATTTTGGCCACAGAACACGGACCGAAACACAAAAGGAGGGGGTGTATCCATATTCATCAAGGATACTCACACCTCCAGGTTAGTGGCGGAGCATGATACCTCTGAGATCATCCATGTGCAACTAACATCAGGCAAATCTGCAATACAAATTGTGGCCTGCTACAGATCACCGTCCATGACCCAGGACCACCACTCTGCCTTTCTAGATCCTGGAAAACATGAAGGTCTTACCGAACACCCTGATATTGGGCAATTTCAATTACCCTACCATTAACTGGAAAAACTACTTGAGTACAAACTCCCAGGCTCAGCGCTTCCTGGAATTTATCAACTCAAATGCCCTGGATCAGCTGGTAAACTCCCCTACCAGAGGCCACAACATATTTTACCTAGTCATCACCAACATGGGCGACAGGTGTTCCATACCAGAGGTCAACCCGTCACTGGTTAGATCAGATCATAAACTAATCACACTGGATGTCCACACCCCACCACCACCCCCAGCCAAGGAAACCACAGTGAAAAACTTTTCTAAAGCAAACTTCACCTTGCTTAAGGCAGAGGTGGTAAGTTTCGCAGCCCCCATGCTAAAGGATAACACTGCCCAAGATGCAGAATCCTTTACAATTGCTCTCTATGACCACCTACAAGGATGCATGGATCGTGCCATCCCAAGCAAGACCAAGACTCACTCCCCTAAAAGAAGGAAACCTGTCTGGTGGACCCCTGCCATAAACAGGTTATACAACAGAAGGAGGAAACTAGTTCAGAAAAAAGCAAATCCCAAGAAGGAAAGACATCCCTGATCAGTATCAGTAAGAAACTAAGGTCCCTCATAAAATCATCCAAGGCTAACTTCAAAAGCAAAATAGCCAAGGATTCAAAAGATAACCACAAAACATTCTTTAGCTATGTCAAGAATCTAAGTGGCAACTCCAGATATTCTCTGAGCTAGTGCAAAATAGCACAAAATATACTGAACCTACTGATATTGCCAACATCCTGGCAGACAGATTCAGTGCAAACTTCACCTCCATCTCACCTTCAAAACGGCCCACAACAATACCAAAAAAGTGTAGTGTCCCTGAAATCACAGAAGCACAGGTGAAAACAGCCCTATCAAAAACCTAAAACACAGCATCAATGGGGCCAGATGGTGTCCCAGGCTGCATCTTGCACGAACTACAGAACAAACTAACCCCTCACCTAAATATGGTATTAAACCTCAGCCTCTCCACAGGCTACATGCCCATAGAATGGCGCACAGCAATGGTTATTAGGCTCCACAAAGGAGGGGCCACAACTGACCCTGGTAACTATCGTCCTATAAGCCTGGTCTGCAAGGCTATGGAGCGCATCATCATGAAATTCATTAGACATTGGAAACCTCCAAACACTTGACCCGACCCAGTTCGGCTTTATTAAGGGCAGATCATGCCTACTAAACCTGGATGACTTCTTCGAGACAGTCACCAAGGCCATAGATGAGGGAAAGGTGGTTCACACAGCCTACCTTGATCTTGCCAAGGCATTCAACACCATTCCTTACTCGGGTATTATAGAAAAACTCACCAGCCTGAACATAAACCCCTATGTCACAAGATGGGTTGCCAAATGGCTAACAGACAGAACTCACATGGTAAGAATAGCGGGCTCCAGGTCTGACTCTAAACCAGTCACAAGTGGTGTCCCGCAAGGCTCGGTTCTGGGACCCCTACTGTTCAGCATATATTTCTCAGAGGTACAGGCAAACACAGGAGAACTATGGCTAACCAAGTTCACCGATGACTGCAAACTGGGAGGCATAACTGACTCTCCAGCTGACACGGACATCCTTCAAAAAGGCCTTACTGAGACAGACACCTGGTGTCAAAGTCATGGCCTCAAGCTAAATGCCAAAAAATGCATAGTCATCCCGTTTGGGAAAAACAAAACACCCATGAATTACCACATAGGCAGCAGCCCCCTTAATACAGAAGAGGTAATAAGAGATCTGGGGACCCAGGTAGACAGTAATCTCTTCTTTGACAATCATATTACCAAAGTAGTTAGGAAATCCTTCTATGTGGCCCATCTAATTACTAACTAAGGGGTTCGCATCTAGAAATAAAGAGGTTATAGTGCCCTTCTACTCGCCACTCATCAGACCCATCATAGAGTACAATGCCCCATTTGGGGCCAGATGGTGTCCCAGACTGTGTCTTTATAACACACTTCGCAACACACTTCCAACAGCTGGAAAGACCACAAAAGCACCTCAGCAGGAGGATTACTGGTCTCAAACATATGTCCTATGCAGACCGACTGAAAAAACCCCGGCTGTACTCAGTGGCATATGGCTTACTCAGAGGTGATCTCTGCCTCACTTATAAAGCCATGTCCAACACAGACTAGATGGACATGCTCCACCTAAAGAAATCCAAGTCACTGCGAGCCATGCGCTCTAGTGAGCTAAACCTCACCACAACAATAAAAAGAACATGCTGGAGGGATAGATTCCTGTCACAGAGACTCCCCATGCTTTAGAACAAAATTCATAACTACATTAGGCAGAGCTCCTCACTAACACTTTTCAAGAGAAGCCTTGATGAGTGGATGGGTAACAGAAAATACATCCCTGGGATCACTTCACTGGCTCTGCTTGACAGAGGCACAGTTAATTAATCAATGGGGTGGCGAACGCCAACACACTCTGGCTAGGCTTAAAAATGCCCTTGGGCAGATAGCCTAGTACCTACCTATGAACCTATGAACCTATGCATGAGCTCTTCCTGTTTTTTTTATTTTATCCTGGCTTGATTAAAACTTTTTTTTTTAACTTTTTTTTTTTTTTTAATATCCCCCCCAAGCACAACTTATTTTTCTAACTTTTTTACATGGGGTCGGGTATATGTGCACATATATACTTCTTAAAATCAACTACTTCTTTATTTATAATTTATGTCTATTCCTGTTTGTCTATTTAATTGTCTGTCCATCTATCTGCCTTATTTTATATATATATATATATATATATATATATATATATATATATATATATATATATATATATATATATATATTTTTTTTTTTTTTTTTTGTGTCTTTCGGCTTTTCCTGGTTACGGGTTGCCACAGCGGAACTCCGGTCCGCTAATTATTGGCAGTAGAGTTTTAAGTGCTGGTATATATATATCAGAAATGAACTTCGTGACAATAACAGCATTCAAAGAAACGTAAATCACACCAACAACTCTTGTAGTACTTTAGTGCTTTCGTCTTATTTATTATCAAGACTTCTTCAGAAAGACATGTTTCATAATATAACTTTCTGAAGAAGTCTTGATAATAAATAAGACGAAATCGCTAAAGTACTACAAGAGTTGTTGGTGTGATTTACGTTTCTTTGAATGCTGTTATTGTCACGAAGTTCATTTCTTAGTTAAAATTTCTTCTCTCCATTCATTTTTTGAGTACGGTTAATTTTAGTTTTGTGTGTGTGTCTGTGTGTGTGTGTGTGTGTGTGTGTGTGTGTGTGTGTGTATATGTATATATACATATCGATATATATATATATATATATATATATATATATATATATATATATATATATATATATATATATATATATATATATATATATATATATATATATATATATAGGTATATAGGTTCATTAGGTTCATAGGTTCATACTAGGCTATCTGCCCTAGGGCATTTATAAGCCTAGCCAGAGTATGTTTGGCTTTCGCCACCCATTTTAAATTAATTTTGCTATGCCCTTTTTCGAGGTTAGTATACTGTGCCTCTGTCTAACAGTGACACAGAAGTGATACCCGGGGTAAACCTACGATCTCCCATCCACTCATCAAGATTCCTCTTGAAAAGAGTCAATGAGGGACTCTGCCTAACCTGGACTGGGATTTTATTCCAGAGTGAAGGGAGCCTCTGGGTTATGAATCTGTCCCTCCAGCATGTCCTATTTATTTCAGTGCTGAGGTTCAAGTCTCTCGAGCGTGTAGCTCGATGGGATTTGGATTTTTGAGGTGCAGCATGTCCCTTAATTCCGGGTTGGACATGGCCTTATACGTCATGCACAGGTCACCTCTGAGCAGGCGGTATGCCACTGAGTAGAGCTGGAGTTTCTTTAACCGGGCAGCATATGGCATCTGTTTGAGCCCTTTGATCCTCTTGGTGAGGTACTTTTGGGGTCTTTCCAGTTGCTGCAGGTGTTTGGTAAGGTACATCCAAAAGGGGCATTGTACTCAATTATGGGCCTGATGAGGGATGAGTAAAGAGGCACGATGACCTCCCCTAATCTAGTTGTGAATCCCTTCATGATTAGGTGGGCTATATAAAATGTTTTTCTAACCACTTTGGCCACGTGGTTGTCAAATGAGAGATTGCTATCAACTTGGGTCCCCAGGTCCCTAATTACTTCTTCTGTACTTAATGGATTACCACCTATGTGGTAATTTGTGGGCACTTTGTTTTGCCAAAGGGGATGACTATACACTTTTTGGCGTTTAGCTTGTGGCCATGGCTCTGGCACCAGTTGTCTGTTTCTATGAGGCCCTTTTGGAGGATGCTTGTGTCAGCTGGAGAGTCGATTATGGTGCCCAGTTTGCAGTCATCTGCGAACTTGGTCAGCCACAGTCCTTCCGTGTTGGCCTGTACCTCCGAGAAATATATACCAAACAAGAGAGGTCCCAGGACTGAGCCTTGTGGGATGCTACTTGTAACTGGTTTGGAGTCTGACATGGCTCCAGCAATTCTAACCATGTGGGTTCTGTCCTTGAGCCAGTTTGCAACCCATCTAGTGACATAGGGGTTTATATTTAAGCTGGTGAGCTTATCTATAATGCCTGAGGGGGTATTGTATCGAAGGCTTTTGCGAGGTCCAGATAGGCTGTGTGGACCACCTTCCCTTCGTCAATGGCCTTGGTGACTGTTTCAAAGAAGTCAACCAGGTTTAAGAGGCAGGATCTGCCCTTAACAAAGCCAAACTGGGTAGGATCCAGTGTCTGTAGGTCCCCAATATCTTTATTTATGAGGTCCATGATGATCCTTTCCATAGCTTTGCAGACCAAGCTAGTCAGGCTTATGGGGCGATAGTTTCCATGGTCCGTTGAGGCACCACCTTTGTGGAGACAGACCACTGTTGCTGTACGCCACTCTTTGGGTACATATCCTGTAGTAAGGCTGAGCTTGAACAGTAGTTTTATGTTTGGGTTTAGCTCTTCTTGGAGTTCATGTAGGACGCAACCTGGGACACTGTCTGGTCCCATTGATGCTGTGTTTTTTGCTTTGGAGAGGGCGGCTCCCACCTGAGCATCTGAGATGTCAGGGGGGCAGCACGCTGCTGGAATAGATATTTGCCCTTTTGGTGGGGGAGTTTGCGCTGAACCTGTCAGCTAGGATGTTGGCAATGCCTGTGGGATCAGTGTATTTTTTGTCATTTTGGACTAATTCTGAGCATATCTGGGAATTCCCACCCAGGTTCCTAACATAACTAAAGAAAGCCTTGTGATTATCCTTAGTGTCCTGTGCAATTTTTCTCTCGAAGCTGGCCTTTGACGATTTTATGAGTGCCCTTAGTTTTTTGCTAATATTGATCAGAGATGCCTTCCCTTTTTGGGATTTTGCTCTATCATGTAGTAGCTTCCTCCTTCTATTGTATAGTTTGTTTATGGCTGGGGTCCACCAGACAGGTCGTCTGCCTTTGGAGGATTGGGTCTTGGTTTTATTTAGGATTGCATGATCCATGCAGTCCTGAAGGTGTTCATAGAATGCATTTATAAAGGATTCTGCGGTCTGGGCCGTATTTTCTACAGGCCCGGGGGCTTTGAAGGATTCCACCTCGGTTTTGAGGAGTGTGAAATTTGCTTTATAGAAGTTTTTCACTGTGGTTTTCTGGGCAGGGGGTGGGGTCAGGATGTGAATATCCAGTGAGATCAGTTTATGGTCTGATCTTACCAGTGAGGGATACACTTCTGGTCTGGAGCATAGAGTCCCCATGTTGGTGATGATCAGGTCCAGTATGTTTTCCCCTCTTGTGGGAGTGGTAACAAGTTGTTCTATAGCATTTGAGTTTATGAATTCTAGGAACCTTTGGGCAAGGGTGTTGGAGCTAGAGTAATGCTCCCAATCTATGTTTGGGTAGTTGAAGTCACCCAATATAATGGTGTTCGGAGAGACCTTCATATTTTCCAGTGTTCTCAGGAAGGCCGAGTGGGGTTCCTGGGTTTGGGAGGGTGGTCTGTAGCAGGCTATAAACTGGAAGGCAGTTTTACCCACTGTTAGTTGCACATGGATAGTCTCTGATGCTTCGTGCTTTGCCACCAACCTGGAGGTGTGGGTATCTTTGATGAATATCGATGCTCCCCCTCCTTTTGTGGTTCGGTCCAAGTTTTGGAGCCAAAAAGCATGATATGAGGTATAACCTGGTAGTGCTGGGGTGCTCTCGGGACCCCTGAACCAGGTTTCTGTTACTGCACAGATATCGATGTTCTCCATGCTAAGGAGAGTTTCGAGTGCGTGCATCTTGAGGTTTAGACTTCTAGCATTGAGTAGCATTACTCTTAGTTTCTTATCCCTTGTGATACCTATGGAGGTGGGTTTGTCTTTTTAGCCTTGCCTAAAAAAGGCACTATGGGGGTAGCAAGAGCCTTTGCCAATATCCGAAAGCCCAGGGGTGACAGGTGCAAGCCGTCCCTAGCAAAGCATCGTGGCTTGTCGTGCATATCATCCCAAGCTGATAGGCATTGGATCCCCTTTGAATGACACCAATACTTAAGCCAATTGTTGAAATTGATCATCTTGTCTTCATACTGTGGCATCATTCTTGGTGAGGGTAAGATGCTACTCAAGGTCAGGGTCATACCAGCCTGGGCTACATGCTCAGAGAGCTCCTCTATGTCTCTTTTCATGTAGTCCAGGGAGGTACGTCTCAGGTCATTCACACCAGCATGGACAATGACTGAGTCATATTTGTACTTGCCTTGGAGTGACCTGAGTGCTTGTGTTATGTGGCGGATCCTAGCGCCAGACAGGCTGCTCACCGTGACCTTCTCCTTGTTCAGCCTGGTGAGCGGGACGTCAGTGTGCCTGATGATAGAGTCACCTATTACAAGTGTATCAGATGTGTTGTTTAGCCTTAAGGGCTGTGACTGTTTGGCACACTGGCTTTGTGAGATATGTGTTGCACGTGTTTTTTTTTGGGGTAGCGGTTGCTTGGGTGTCTGCTTTGGAGGTCTCTGCTGCTTAGGCAGATCTTTATTTAGAGCCTCCGAGTATGTTTTTGTGTGATTATGTGTTTGGTTTGCTGTCATGGTAGGTCTATGTGAGACTGGAATTGTAGTGAGTGTGGTTTCCTTCTCCTCCTGACTGGTTTTGCCAGTACTGAGTTGAGAGAGCTTAGCCTCCAGTTTGGCTATATGGTTGCATCTCTCACATGTGTTGGAATTTGTTGGGAGGAGGAGAGGGTTGTCTGTGTACATGAGGCAGTTGTAACATTGCCTCAAGATTCCCATATTCACCAGCTGGACCAGAGAGGAGATTGACAACTGACCTTTGGACATGCTAGAATAATATTGGGAATTCCTTTATAATTGAAAACAAGGGCCAATGGGGAGCGAGGGTGTAGTGCTTTTAATATTTAGTGCTGACTTATAATTGCTTTAGTGAGCAAGTGCCAGGTAACAAGTGCAATGTGTTACAGGTAACTTAAATGCAAAAACGACAAACAGTAACTTTCTTTCAAGCAAAGCAAGGAAATAAGTACAGTAAGCAATGCAGATATCACTAGGGATCCACAGAAGCGCTGAGAAGCCGCGTTTTAGGTGGAATTAGCGTTCCAGGGAAATAACAAGCATACAAACAAAGCTAGATTCACCAGGCCTGGATCTCTATGCTACAGCAAACAAGGTGTACCAATTTCAGTAAGATACAGTTCAAATATTCAGGCACTATAAACCTTTAACCAGAAATTCCCAGCTCAGAAGGGCAGAGTCCAGCCTCTCCTCCCACAAGAGTGCAGACCACGAACCTTCTTAATGTAAAATAACTGGCCTGAAGCCCAAGTGCTTAAACCAGAGCTAATACACTTTAAGAATAACAGACACTGAGCTCTCAATAAGCAGTTCCCAACTTAGAAGGATGAAAGCTACCTGTCCTGCCACCACAGTGCATGCCACAAACCTTCCTAATGTAGAACAACTGGTCTGAAGCCCAAGTGCTTAATCCAAAAGACTTAGAATGATAGCTACACTTTAACCAAGTTACTACCAAGCAGTAATAAATACAACTGAATACTTTAAATAATGCCTGGATTAGTGCTCTAGTTATACAAACAAAGCTAGATTCAGCAGGCCTGGATCTAGTCTCTGCTACAGCAAACAAGGTGTACCAATTTCAGTAAGAAGCAGTTCAGATATACATGCACTATAAGCCTTTAACCAGAAATTCCCAGCTCAGAAGGGCAGAGTCCAGCCTCTCCTCCCACAAGAGTGCAGACCACGAACCCTCTTAATGTAAAATAACTGGCCTGAAAGCCCAAGTGCTTAAACCAGAATTAATACACTTTTAGAATAACAGACACTGAGCCCTCAATCAGCAGTTCCCAACTTAGAAGGATGTAAGCTACCTGTTCTGCCACTACAGTGCAGACCACAAACCCTCTCAATGTAAAACTGGTCTGAAGCCCAAGTGTTTAAACTAAAAGGCTTATAATGAGTTACACCAAACAGTAATAAATACAATTGAGAATGTTTAAGATGACGCAAAAGCAAAATAAAGTAGGAAGAAACACAAGTACAGTAAAAGCAGAAGAATTTTTATATATATACATATATATATATATATATATATATATATATATATATATATATATATATACACACACACACACACACACACACACACACACATATATATATATATATATATATATATATATATATATATATATATATATATATATATATACACACACACACACACACACACACATATATATATATATATATATATATATATATATATATATATATACATATATATATATATATACATGCATGTATGTATTTTTTTGTGCATTCGCTAGCTTAGTGAGCAACCTAAGTGCATGTGATAACTTTTGGGCACAACCATGAATTCTGAGACACTGCCTTGGTTAATGACTTGCTAAGAGTCATACAGTTTGCCAGCTGAAACTTTGAAAATCAAATTATTATCTTTTAATTTTAACCTTCTTTATAAAGTAAAAATATATACATATTTGGCAGTGTAAACAATTTTGAACTAAGTTCGCTATGCTATCCTTTATAAAAAATGAAGCAAGGCAGTTCCAATGATTCATCTTGAAAGAAGAATTTTGTAAAGCTGTGCTCCCTGGTGTTGGATGGAGGTATTTAGTTTGCAGTCATTGTTATAATATAAACAGATAACACATCAAAGATAGACAAGCTGTACCTCAGACAATTAAACATACTAGCAGACCCATTTGGGTGCCAGACAGAAGTGAAAGTTATTTGCATTTGATACTCTAAAATGTGATCACAAATGTATGATTTTTGTATGATTTTTTTCCATGTGTACTGTGATTGTAGAACCTCAGACTATTCCTGTTGTTCTGAAAGAGAACAATCTGGGATTGATATATATAAGTAGGGGCTTGTGAAGGTTTATCAGAGTTACACTGATTTTTCAGTTTGATGTTGTGAGGAGCAATTGCAGGCTTGAGATGGAACTTTTTGCTGTTGATCCCTCTGGAGCAATATTTCTGTCATGGAGTCAGGCCATGCATATTTGCATTGATCGCTGCAGAACTCATCAATACAAAATGACAGGAAGGTGAAAGCAGAAGGCATGGAGTAAGTGCATAGTGTTGTATCTGATGTATACTAGCAATCCTGATCTAATGATCAAATAAAACTGAGTAAGAAGTAAATATAACATCTGAAGGTCCTTTAACAAATACAGATAACACACAGCCATAACATATCTGAAATAATGTAATATCCTGGAAGAAGCTGCAATATACTGTTTATGAAATGAAATTATGTACTGTGATGGACTGCATTCTTTTAATACAAATTGTGCTACCAAGTAAAAATAGGTGCTGAGACAAAACACTCTACTGATGAAATACCCACCTAGGAGAACATTGTTGATATACTATGTGCCTCTTAGGAAGCACTTTCTGTCTGAGATTACACAACCTACATGATTCAATGATAGACGGATGATGATGATGATGGAATGATGTTTTTGATGAGTTCTATGCAAAGCCTGACATTCCTTCATAACAGCTTGTAATTTAATAACACATTAGATAATCTCATCCATGAATGAACCATCTTATCACTGAAATCACACAGCTGCCTGGTTAGTATAAGCCCCAACAAGTGTGATTTTACTTGTGCAGGTGGTATATGTATACAAGCAGTCACTAATCTTGCTGTCATATGATGGTCTGTGGAAGCTTGTATATACAACCTCACACAAATACAGTAATATGCTCCACACTATTTAACAACTCATTACTCTACATACACAAAATAGCAACCACACTACCTCACAAAAGGCTAACAGTATCTAAAAAACACATAGATATAGCCTATGCCATAAAACTCACACTATTCCTCAGAAAATGGCTACTAATCTCAGGGGACATACACTCCAACCCAGGTCCAAGCAACCCAGTCCTCTCCCAGAAACACAGGTCAGACCTACTAATTATCGTTATAAACACACATAGCATATCCAACAAGCTACATGACTTTCGTGCATTCATATCCCACTACTCCCCAGACATACTAACCATTACAACGACCTGGCTAAAACCTGCCACACAAAACGAAGAAATTCTTCCCCCAGGCTATAACATCCTAAGGTAAAATAGAGGTACCAAAAAGGGAGGTGGAGTTGCAATCTTATTTAAAAATACACTCAACCTCCAACCACTAAAATCCCCACTTCCCAAATTCCAGAATGCAGAGACATTAGGCTCCATTATGTCCCTTAAAAACAAAAAGATAATCAACATCTTCTGTAGTTATATTCCTCCAGGAAATAACTCACCTATAATAGAAGAGATGCTACAATGGGCCAAAATTAACCTACCCCAAGAAACCATCCTGCTGGGTGACCTAAACTTAGACTGGCTAGACTACAACTCCAACAACCCCTCAAACCGTATTAACTTATTTTGATTCTCACAACTAATCTAAGAACCCACCAGAGTAGATAAAAAAATCCAATATAACCTCCATTCCAGATTGGACACTAGTTAATCTCTCCACAGAAAATTATCATGTGGGCTACTTACCTGATAAATTGAGTGACCACTGCCCCACATTCCTCCTTCGTAAACAGGCAAAAATATCCAAACCCATGCTCTCCAGGGAGACTAGGGACGAGCACAAAGTCAATCCACAAACTCTTAACAGTATGCTCCAGCAACAGGACTGGAATCCACTAAAAACTCTACCTTTAGACCATGCAGTTGATTTTTGTAATACTACTTTTATGAATGTACTAAATATACTAGCTCCCATCAGGAAACTCAGGACTAAAGTTAACTATGCACCATGGCTAAATAGGACAACAAAAGCCTTAATTAAAGCCAGAGACAATGTCTGGAAAAACTGGGAAAAGAATAACACTATCCAAGAGAGACAAATATCAAGAACTACAAAATAAGGCCAAAACCCAAACAAAATTAGATAAAAAGAACTACTTCTTAGACATCCAAAACAAGCACTCTAGAAACCCCCAAAAGTTGTGGCAGGCCATCAATGCCCTTCTAAAACTGGGCAAAACCACCACCCCATCTCCCAACAACAATTCTGATAATGATAGCATAGGGTCAGAATTCAACCATCACTTCACAGAATCTATCCTCGCACTATTTATCCAACTATCCAACAAGAACACTAAAACCACCCCAACTAAGGAACAAACTAACATATCCACCTTCACACTTTCACCTGTACCAACCTCTTCTGTTAAAAAGCTACTCCTTAAACTAAAACCTACCACACTCGCACCAGGTGGTTTACCCACAAATTTTCTAAAATTAGCTGCAGAATCATTAGCCTACCCTGTCTCAATTCTTATAAACCACTCTATACAACAAACCTACGTACCCCATCTATGGAAAGTGTCACAAATAATTACCCTTGACAAAGGCAGAAACTCCTATGAACTATCAAACTACAGGACAATTGCTATCTTGACCCCCTTTCCAAGCTTCTGGAGAAATGTATTCGTACCCAGGTAATGGACTTCTTATCCTCACATAACCTCCTCTCCCCCACACAGCATGGTTTCCGCCCAAACCATAGCACAACCACTGCTCTACTCTCCTTTACCAATCAGATTAACCATCTAAGAAGCAACAACAAATTCATCTCAGCCATATTCCTAGATCTATAAAAAGCATTTGATATGGTCTCCCATAACCTACTCTTAGACACTCTGTCAACGTTATCCTTCACCCTCTCTACTACTTCATGGTTTAGAAATTATCTCTCTGACAGAAAACAATCAGTTAAATGGCAAAGTACACTATGTCCTCTATTACCAACTACTATAGGTGTCCCACAAGGACCAATACTGGGTCCTCTATTATTCACCATTTTCACTAACAAACTACATACTTCCACACTGCATGCATCACTTATATAGTACACAGATGACTCCACCCTAGTCTACTCAGCCCCATCCATAACCACTCTTCAAAAGCTTACCCAAGAATCCTTCTGCTCCATGGAACAATGAATTACCGATATCCAACTCATTCTAAACCCCAACAAGACCAAATTACTCCTTTTATCCCCCCAATAAATCCAAACCCACACCTCTTACCTTCACTATCACCTCCAAAAATGGGACCACAATCTTCCCCTCCCCTCACACTGAGCTGCTTGGGGTTGAAATAGATAACAATCTAAACTTTAATGTCCATATCTCACAAACCATCACAAAGGTACATAAGAAATTAGGAACCCTATACAAACACAAGCAGTTCCTATCGGACCAAGCTAGAATCTCCTTAACCCAAACCCACCTCCTGTCTACCCTAATGTATGCATCACTAGTCCTAATTCATATCAGGAAAACAGAACTAAACAAACTAGAGTCATGTTACAATAAAATTCCAAAATTCGCTAACAACTCCACTTTTTGAAGTCACTGCTCTCTTGCCCTGAAGCAACTGCAGTGGTTCGAATTCCCACAGCTAATTAGCTATCACCAATTAGTCCTCACCTTCAGCATAATAAGGAACCCTCAGAAAACCCCAGCCCTGAACCAACTTCTAAGCCAATATTCTGCAAATCGCCCTCTACGGTCATCCAACAAAACCCTGCTCTGCATAACCAAAGCCAATAACACTGCAGGGAAAAGTCTGTTCTCCCACACCATTGCTAGGGAATGGAATAACCTCCACCAAAGTATCTCCTCTGCACCATCCAGCTCACTTTTCAAGACATCACTAAAGTCACGCCTCTTGCAATTATGGCTCTGTCCCTGTATCACATAAAATCTTTTCCGCTCTCCTCCTAACTTGCCACACCTCATCTCCTCACTGCTTACCTCAGCTATTCTGTACTACTCAAATACTCCCTGTCAGGAACTACTATCCTACAGACTATTTCTCACACTATGACATATCTCCCGAATAGCATTATTTTCCAGATTTCATTCCTTCATCTTTATGCTTTGTACTACCAATAGGGAATTCAAAGTTTTGCTATCTATATACCAAGCTTGCTCA
The DNA here is from genome assembly GCF_019279795.1 of Protopterus annectens. Lineage (NCBI taxonomy): Eukaryota > Metazoa > Chordata > Ceratodontiformes > Protopteridae > Protopterus > Protopterus annectens. The sequence goes on along the minus strand of NC_056741.1, from coordinate 664,413,556 downwards.
AATCAAACGAAGGTATGAAAAATCTCCTTGACTGTATAGATGCCACTGTATAGAAATTTTCTGTCATTCATGGATTATGTGTTGTCATATAAAGACATGGAGCTCTGATTGTATATATGCCTCTGTACAGATTTTTTTTGTCACTGTTTTATTTGTACTGTTATGTTATGGAGCTTTTCTCCCCGGGCCTCCGCTGTAATTGGACCTTGTTCCAGTCGAACTTTCCCGGTAAACAAATGTAAAATAAAGTAAATAAAATAAAAAATAAATATACTGCAAGATGGGAACTTTCTTAGTGAGTGCAATATACAAAATATGCATGAAATAGGTCATCTCTTTAACCCTGGGTATTTGGAAAATACCCATTTCTGGACAAACAACATTCAGAACATTTATTTCCATTTAATCCTTAGTTTTGCAAAGACACCAAACAGCCAAGGCAGAGTGTATAATGTTAAGTGCTTGTGAATAAGTGATAACTAATTCATAGTTTGGAAACACACTGATCATGTCAGAGAGCATTTTATTCTGCCGATTTCTCTTGACTTTAGACTGTCAGCTTTTTGGCATAGCTCCTACTCTCACAGGGACAATTGCATCTTAGGTGGTTAGCTGAGATTATACCTTTCAACTGTTCAGATATTTGCAGAATGTCCAGATTTTTGCCTTATAATTTTGGTCTTTTCCTCATAAAACTTGTAGTTTTCTGGCAAATCACTGAGGATCAAAGACAATAAATAATGGCAGTTATTTGAGTTTCACACTTCATTTCCTTCAGAAAATGCATAATAATATGAAATATTTTATTCTAAAAACTTTCTAAGTTTTTAAGACCAACTTTTAAAATCTATCCCTGTTTGGGGGCCTTTGTCCCTCCATTAATTTTATCTTAGTCCCGATTTTTGGCACTAAGTGGTAGACTGGTATAGCCAAGATGCACCCCAAGATGGGAAGACCTCATAGCAATCAATCCATAAATAGAAGAAAAGAAGTGAAGATGGAGCCATCACAGTGTGGCCACCTGAAGTTTTCATCTTAAGCCTTAACTCCCCCTGATGTACTGGGCTGACATTGTGTAGGTGATCATACAATGGAAATGTCCCCATTTAGTTGGTGACATCTTCTTTCCTTTGCCCATCCATCTATTGCAGTACTAGCACTTGTCATTATCCTAGTGTAACCACCATTGCTCTAGAGTTTGCTATGTACCTCTAGTACATCCCAACATCCTCACCTTTGAAAGTGATGAGCAAGCAATGCCTTATCATTCCCCCTCACAGCTCCACTAACTGCTTGAGCTATTAATCAAACTCAGGTTGCCTAGGTCATAGGTCATGGATGCATCTCTCTATGCCAATAGAGCTAAATTCTTAGCATCTTAGAAATACAAATTTAGTTTAATTTACACCCAGCCTAAATATGAATTAGGAGCAAAGGAATAGTACTTTTCTATGCTGAGGCATACGTGAGCTGACATATTTTATAGAAAGCTATTGCAGGGGTAACATTGACTCAGCTGTTAATTGACTAACTCTTCAAAGTTAAGGACTATCAAACAATGATACCTAAAAATAAAATCAAAGCAAATGATGAGCTATATTTATCCAAGTATTATGAAATAAATACATTTCCCAAAATGATACATGATAACATTCCAGTCATTGTGGAACTAGAAAATCCTAGTGAATTTGCAGGAAGTAGTATTGCTAACAGAATTTTACAAAAGCTTAGGAATCTCTAACCCTTTTTCATAATGCTTCCAAGATGACAGCTGACTGCATTGTAGGTACTTATACATAATCTCTTTTGTTAACATTAATATAATTTATACATGATGACACATCCCTGATTCAGATTTATCAGCTTAAGTAAGGTTAATATCAAATGCTGAAAATTTAAATTACAAATGAAGTCAATATGTACTTTACTTTTCCATAACAGCATAGCTCCTATCATTTTGTACGTGTCTAGATATGACAGCAACCATCACAGTTCTCAGAAGTGTGATTCTAACATTTAAATGTGGTATCTAAAAATTAAATAGAAGTTGATAGTGGTCACTGCTTCTTCTACCATTATCTCTGACTTACATCAACTGTTACCGGAAAGGTGATGCAACAAACTGCAAAAGGGTCAATGCATATGCATAAAGAATAACACCATAGAAGGTTTGCAAAACACACAAAGAAGGAACATTAAACAGACTTGGAACAGTGTAGGCACTAAAACAGACACAGTCAGGGGATATGTGTACCTTATAAAACAGTTTATACCTTTAGAGTCTATTTGACCAAAGGTAGCAAAAGGAGTCACATTCATATCAGATAACTGCAAGCTTCAGGAACTTAACATGGTTTTATTTAATAAATTGTGTGAGTTCACTCAGGGTAGTGATTAAGATCTAACCATTGCTATGTTTCACAAGCCGCATAGAAAAAGCACTAGCTATCTGCAGAGTTGGAAGGTAGAGAACCACAAAACTGAAATATTTGCAAATAAAGCAGTTAGAGATTAGAAAGGCTAAGTCAGTCACTCCGTAAAGTAAAAATACTTAATATTTTTCCTTAAATTGCTATTGCTTTCTCTGTTAGTTTTGAAGCTTTGTCATCATCAGAGATAGATTGTGCTCTTCTTTCGCTACTCACTAGTCTCTAAGCATGTTGCACTTCTCTGTGTTAGGCTGCATTGTATTTCACCTGACAAACAATTTGATTTTTGACTAGGAAATCTGCAACTACATCATGCTCATAAAACATATCTATCACTAGTTTATTCATTGTTTGTTGTTTATAAATATGCAAATGGATGTAGTTTTATAAACAAGAAGGTAAAGAAAGAAAATATCAAATATTACAATTCAGAATAATGCTTTCATTAAAACAAAGAAAAATAAGTATTTGAATAGGTACAATCAACTGTGTGCTGACATCTGATACAACGAAATATGATTAACAGATATCTTTAGTAAATTGATAGTCGTTAGGTAATAGTATTGGGCACTGCTCTGTTTGGAAGGAGGAGTTACAGAAGTCATTTTGTTACACAATGCAAATAATCCTAGGTTTTTGAATAGGTATAACAGTGTTTGAGCAGAACAATAGGACAGACAATTACTGTAATGTATCTGCATTGTATAATGTAAGCATTATAAAAAAAAGCTAGAAACCTTAGTGGACATGAGGAAGTACGTGCTATTTATGTTCTGTATTACATACAAGTACTATCAAAGTTTTATGCTAAGTCACAGCCATACAAAACTAAAATATGTTAAGATTAACAGACAGAGATATTTGAGACTGTCATTTATATGCCTGGAAGAAAAAAGAATGTAAAAAGAAATGTAACAAGGCATGAAACCAGTCAATAACAAACATATGTATAATAGGCACCCTGAATGATAGGAAATAAGCAGTGAAATGGTCTGGGTAATAAATTGTTCAGTAAGATAGGAGAGATTAGAGCATATATTAGATGTGAAGCCATATATCCTGATAAACATCAATGAATTAGCTCGTTGGATGATTAAAGACTTTGAAAGAAGGAGAAGGTGTAATTCTGCACCAACAGTACTAATGAAGTAAATCAAAAACAGCAAGAGTTAAGACTCTTCATACACAAGGGAAACATGGACTGAAAAAGAACTATGGGGACATTTTAAAGAGATACACACGAGAGAAAGGAATGCTAGATGTAAAGATAACATAATGAAAATTGGTCTTTATTTGAGAGCAATAGGATTAGATGATACTTTTTTAATTTACTTCAATTTTATTAAAAGACTCAGTACATAATTTAGTGAAATGACAGAACTATGGGGAGTGGGGATAAGGGAACTTTTAATCACTGTCAATGTTCCACATGCCTAGAGCTAATATATTTACTTATAGATCAAGGTGCATGGGTTTACACAGAGCTCACCATTCCCTGCAAGAAGAATTTTCATTTGTAATGACTGCTGAACACAATGTGTGTGGTCGATCTAAGAGTTTAGAAGATCACCTGGGTGATGTTTGTAGGTGCAGTGGTTAGCTATACATTTATGTGGATGAGACAGATTGATACAATAAAGTATACAGTAAATAAAGGAAATAGTGATTCGATGCTTCAGTGAGATAAATGGGAGATTTACAAGGACAATGGGGCCCACATCTACAGTGACTAAAGCCAGCGTAGTATAATTATTGTGCTTTCTCTAACACAACTTTTTTTTTTCAGAAAGGAAATTCATTTTGCATTTTGCAGAATTACTGAGAGCTGGTTTTATGTTCCACTGCTGTAAAGCTTCACTAATGAAAGAAAGAACATTAGTCATCTTTCTCTGTCTTTTTCTTGAGGTATTTAGAGCAGCTATTGTACACTTTGATAACAATGGATTTACATTTAACAAGCATCCTCTGACAAGAAGTCATAGTTATAGCTATAAAGCCCGCTTTAGCGCGCTTTTGCGTGATTTAGAGTGGAGTTGCCCATAGAGCACCATCGGGCAGCGCCGGTTAAACTATTTCTGGCTCCGTAAAGTCTGCTCTTCAATTTTTCCCTTAGAACTTCTCTACTTACAATCTAAACAGTCTATTCTCCATCTCAAAAGCTCAGCACTTGCTCCTAAAGCATTTTTATATGGGTAAAGTACTTATATACTAAACAAAGTACTACATTAGCCTAGAATCCCCTTGAGTACCCATTTCCCTATAGGTCCCTTCTGACTCAGTTACACAGCAAACTTTTTCACTTTTTCTAGCATGTCGAAGGGTCAGTTGCTAGCGTCCTCTCCTGTTCAGCTGGTGAATCTGGGCATCTTGATGCAATGTTACAATTGCCTCATGTACACAGACAACCCACTCCTTCTCCCACAAAACACAAATACATGTGAGAGATGCAACTATATAGCCAAACTGGAGGCTGAGCTCTCTCAACTCAGGACTGGCAAGACCAGACAGGAGGAGAAGGAAACCACGCACACCACAAACCCAGTTTCACATAGAACTATCACAACTGCAAAACAAACACATAAACACACAAAGACATACTCGGAGGCACTGATCAAAAATCTACCAAAACTACAGAGGCCTCCAAAGCAGACACCCAAGCAACTGCCACCTCAAGCCATAAGACATGCAACACATAGTTCTCAAAGTCAGTGTGCTAAACAGTCACAGCCCTTAAGGCCAAACACAATGCCAGACACACTTGTTATAGGTGACTCCATAGTCAGACACACTGATGTCCCACTCACCAGACTGAACAAGGAAAAGATCACAGTAAGCTGCCTGTCAGGCGCTAGAATCCGCCACATAACACAAGCACTCAGGACACTCCACAGCAAGTACAAGTATGACTCAGTCATTGTCCATGCCGGTGTGAACAACCTGAGACGTACCTCCCTGGACTACATGAAAAGAGACATAGAGGAGCTCTCAGATTATGTAGCCCAGGCCGGTATGACCCTGACCCTGAGCAGTATCCTACCCTCACCAAGAATGATGCCACAATACAGAGACAAAATGATCAGCTTTAATAATTGGCTTAATTACTGGTGTCATTCTAAGGGGATCCAATGTCTGTCTGCCTGGGATGACATGCTTGACAAGCCACTCTGCTTTGCAAGGGACGGCTTGCACCTGTCACCCCTGGGCTTCCGGATATTGGCAAAGGCTCTTCCACACCCCCATAGTGCCTTTTTTAGGCAAGGCTTAAATGATAAACCTACCGCCCTAGAAAACAAAAATGGAGAAAAACTAAGGCTAATACTGCTCAATGCCAGAAGTCTAAACCTCAAGATGCATGCCCTTGAAGCCCTCCTCAGTATGGAGAACATTGATGTCTGTGCTGTGACTGAAACCTGGTTCAAGGCTCCTGAGAGCACCCCAGCACTATCAGGTTATACCTCATATCATGCGTTCCGGCCCCAAAATCCGGACCGAACCACAAAAGGAGGGGGAGTATCCATATTCATAAAGTATACCCACACCTCCAGGTTAGTGGCAACTCACAAAGCATCAGAGACCATCCAGGTGCAATTAACCATAGGTAAAACTGCCCTACAGTTTGTAACATGCTACAGACCACCTTCTCAAACTCAGGAAACCCACACAGCCTTCCTGAAGACACTGGAGAGTATGAATGTCTCTCCAAACACCATCATATTGGGTGACTTCAACTACCCAAACATAGACTGGGAACATTACTCAAGCCCCAACACCCTAGCCCAAAGGTTCCTGGAGTTCATAAACTCAAATGCTATGGAACAACTAGTCACCATTCCCACAAGAGGAGAAAATATACTAGACCTGATCATCACAAACATGGGGACAAAATGCTCTACACCGGAAGTATATCCCTCATTGGTGAGATCAGACCATAAATTAATCTCACTGGAGATCCACATCCCGCTCCCACCCCCAGCAAAAAAGACCACAGTGAAGAACTTCTCAAAAGCAAACTTCACACTTCTTAAGACTGGAGTGGTATCCTTCAAGGCCCCCGAGCCAGTGGAAACCACAACCCACTCTGCTGAAACCCTTACAAATGCCTTCTACGAGCACCTCCAGGAATGTATGGATCAAGCAATCCCTAATAAAATCAAGACCCTTTCCACCAAAGGCAGGCGCCTGGTCTGGTGGACCCCAGCCATAAACAAACTCTACAACAAGAGGAGAAAGCTACTACATGACAGAGCAAAATCCCTAAAAGGGAAGGCATCTCTGATCAATACTAGCAAAAAACTACGATCACTCATAAAATCATCCAAGGCCAACTTTGAGAGAAAAATCGCTAATGACACAAAAGGCAATCATAAGGCCTTCTTTAGCTATGTTAGAAACCTGGGTGGAAACTCCCAGATATGCTCAGAATTAGTCCAAAATGATAAAAAAAATCACTGAACCCATAGACATTGCCAACATACTGGCAGACAGGTTCAGTGCAAATTTCTCCCCTCCCTCCCCCAAAAGGAGAAATATCTATCCCACCAGAGTCTAGCCTCCCAAACATCTCGGATGCCCAGGTGAGAGCTGCTCTCTCTAAAGCAAAAAACACAGCATCAATGGGACCGGACAGTGTCCCCGGCTGTGTGCTACATGAACTCAATGAGGAACTAAACCCACACATAAGGCTGCTGTTTAATCTTAGCCTTACTACAGGATACGTACCCAAAGAATGGCGTACGGCAACTGTGGTCCCACTCCACAAAGGCGGTGCTTCTACGGACCCTGGAAATTACCGCCCCATAAGCTTGATGAGCCTTGTCTGCAAAGCTATGGAGAGGATCATAATGGAACTCATAAATAAAGACATTGGGGACCTACAGACACTGGATCCTACCCAATTTGGCTTTGTCAAGGGCAGATCCTGCCTCTTGAACTTGGTCGACTTTTTCGAAACAGTCACTAAGGCCATTGATGAGGGTAAGGCAGTTCACACAGCCTACCTTGACCTAGCAAAAGCGTTCGACACAATACCCCACTCGGGCATCATAGAAAAGCTCACCAGCTTAGATGTAAACCCATATGTCACAAGATGGGTTGCAAACTGGCTCAAGGACAGAACACACAGGGTTAGAGTTGCTGGTGCCATGTCAGACTCTAAGCCGGTCACGAGCGGTGTCCCAGGTCTCAGTCCGGGGCCCCCTCTTGTTCGGCATTTATTTTTCTGAAGTGCAGGCAAAGATAGGAGGATTGTGGCTGACAAAATTTGCAGATGACTGCAAACTGGGCACCATAATTTACACTCCATCAGACACAGACATCCTCCAGAGAGGTCTCATAGAAATGGATAACTGGTGCCAGAGCCATGGCCTTAAGCTAAATGCCAAAAAATGTATAGTCATACCCTTTGGGAAAAACAAGGTAACCTCTAATTACCACATAGGTGGTAATCCATTAAACACGGAAGAAGTTATCAGGGACCTGGGGACCCAAGTTGACAGTAACCTCTCTTTTGACACTCACATTGCCAAAGTGGTTAGGAAGACCTTCTACATTGCCTACCTGATCATGAAGGATTCACATCCAGATCAGGAGAGGTCATTGTACCCCTGTACTCTTCACTTATCAGACCAATGATTGAGTACAACGCCCCATTCAGAATGTACCTTACCCGACACCTGCAGCAGTTGGAAAGACCCCAAAGGTTCCTCACCAAAAGGATAAAGGGGCTCAAACATATGTCATACGATGCCCGACTGAAGAAACTCCAGCTCTATTCAGTCGCATACCGTCTGCTCAGAGGTGATCTGTGCCTGACATACAAGGCCATGTCCAACCCGGAATTAATGGACATGCTCCACCTCAAAAAATCCAAATCCACCAGAGCCACGAGAGCAAGAGACTTAAACCTCAACACGGATATAAATAGGACGTGCTGGAGGGACAGATTCATCACCCAGAGACTCCCTACACTATGGAACAGAATCCCAGTCCATGTGAGGCAGAGCCCCTCACTGACTCTGTTCAAGAGAAATCTTGACGAGTGGATGGGAGATCGTAGGTTTACCCTGGGAATCATCTCTGTGTCACTGCTGGACAGAGGCACAGCAAACTAATGGGTATAGTATTCTCATCCTAAGGGGTGGTGAAAGCCACACACACTCTGGCTAGGCTTATAAATGCCCTAGGGCAGATAGCCTAGTATGAACCTATGAACCTATGAACCTATAAGAAGAAGATTATGATTTTGTCTGATTAAAGAAGACAATGTGCAGCTCTAACTTGGGCATCTTGTTATCACTAGTAGGCAGAAGTTGAAGAAAATGGCTCGGCATTCCAGTAATTTCTATAGAAGTAACTATACATTTAGAACCCAGTGTTACTAGGACTGGATGTAAACAATCAACTTATTTCATTCTGTTCCCTTCAGGCATGATATATATTCCAAAATCGTTTAATCCAATTATGGTTCATTGGACTTTAGGTAATTAATGGGCATGTACATGCCCCGGAGACCAGTCAGGAGTCTGGCCAAATTGCCCATTTGTTCTAAATTACTCTAAGTGACTTGCTCAAGGTAACACAATAGGCTGATGAAGGCTGAGGGAATCAACCAGGAACCACAGGAAATTAACAACTCATAACCTTAATCCTTTGTTTTTATAATTATGTGTGAGAATTATAACTCACATAATTATGTGTTGCAGCCAGTCGTGTATGTATTCTGAACAAAAGGACTACGAACAACTCAGGGTAAAAACAAGGTGCATAAAACAGATACGTAAAATAAAATAAAATGTACCAAGTTAGCACACAAACATACATTTATTCAAAAATAGAAAAAAATATAAAATATATATGTCTGATGAAGCAACTAGTGTAGTTGTGAAAGCGCTAACCATTTTTATTTTTTTCTATTTTTGAATAAATGTATGTTTGTGTGCTAACTTGGTGCATTTTATTTTATTTTACGTGTATGTATTCTGATCCAGAAGAAATGGAAATATATATGTACTTCCATCTCTGACCCACAGCTACTTATTATACTTCTGTGTTTGCATCCTGTGGACTTCATTACTTTATGCTCAAGTCCTTCAGTAGTTAATTTTGTGGAGTATAGCATCTTTGAATAGACCATGTGCTGTCCATTAGATAAGCACTGGTACCAGTTCATTTCTCAATAAACACCTGCAGGAATCATAGAAAGCACAAAAATCATATGAAAATTTAAGGCAACTTAGTTGTGAGGTTATTACATCTTGTGTATACTC